>NC_051863.1:34107490-34200032 GCF_015732765.1 Culex quinquefasciatus
ATCAACATCAACAACAAAGGGAACACTGACATTACCGACCGCTCACCAGCATCCAAATATCTTGCGACCTCGTCTCTTAACAGGTTTCTCGATCGGTTTCACGATCTCTTCACCGCGCACGAAATCCGGCTTATCGCCTTCACTTACTTCTTAAGCTTTGCTGAAACTCGCTTGACGGTCCGGTCACCGCCAGTGATTCCCTTCTCGGCTGTAGTAATCCTCAAGACTGCTGTGCGCGGATAACCTGTTGAACTCTTTCTAGGACGCAACACCACAACAACAACCACCAAACACTTTGGAGACCTCCGCGAGTGAAATCTTCCTGGGATGTTTTTGGGCGCGGACAGGCCCCAGTTGTACTACACACACACCTTTCTCCCTCTCTCTCTCTCTTTCACTTCTTCGCGACTCGGATGTCCACCGAACACACAAAAATTTACACCCGCCGCCACAACCTGGACAGCGCGCGCCACAACACCCTTCGCGTCCCCACAGAGAGCTCCAAAAAGCTTCAACGACAACAAAAATCTCGAATCAGCGCGCGAACAGCTTCCCCAGAAGAACCGGCACAACGACAACAACTTTCCACTCAACAACAAACGCCTTTACGGCCCGCAGCTGCGCATCAACACACAACCGTTACACGTGAACGCTGAAAGTAGACTGACGAATTCCGTACACGCGGCCGGGCTCGTCCAGCTGGAGTTGGGGCGCTGTGGTGGTGCCACCGAAGCAGAATAGAGTTCATCCCGTTCATCCTGATGAACTAAAGGGGGGTCCGGCGGAGTTCATGCAAGCTCGCTCTCTCTCGCGAGAGAGGGAGAGAGCGGAGCGGAAATTTTCTGCAACATTTTGTAAACAGAAACGTTTGGGTGGAAAACGAAGGCGGTTAATTTTTAGTGGCTTGTTGGGCGAGGAAAATTGAGGGGGGTGGGAAGGTAAGAGCACCACGTGGATTGGAGCTTTGAATGAGCTTTGGAGCGTTTCCAGGTGGGAAAAGTTTCGGGAGGTGGTGAAATGTTTCGCGGGAGTACTCGAGAGCTTTGCATATTAGAGATGGTAGGGTTCTTTGGAATTGGAGGTCGTCATCTCTAGAGTTTTGTTTAGGAAAAGGTTCAATAGGGTCCCAAACTGCCCATAATTGAAAATTCGGCTATTATGCCAAATCAAGTATTCCGAGAAAAACGCGTTTTAGTGTTTGTCACAAAATCTCTGTCAAGGCAATTTCCCATAAGAGTGGCATATTAGCCGTTTGGTTTTTCGCATCGGCAGCCAAGTCTAAACACTATTTCAGTGAAATTCAAGTTCCAGAAGATGCGTTGGAACATCCTCTACCACCTGGTGCTAATATCTCGTTTTTGCCAAAAGTGGATATTAGCCGTTTTTTCAATGGTGGGCAGCAAAGCCCTATTTACATTTTTAAGTACAATGATTTAAACCCATTTATTATTAACAAACTAATGTCATCTTCTACTATCCCGAACAGACGGAAATAACCTGGGAATAACATTTTTTGATATTTAAAAATACTAGGCCAATAACATTTTATGTTATTTATAACAAGATTTGTTATTCGCCGTTAGGATTTTTTTTTGTCATTGGATTATTATTGTTATAACAGACTAATACTATTTTAAGTTATTCTTCGAACAAAGCTTTGTTATTATTTTTTGTTATTTTAAAAACTAATCCGATCATCCCAAAAACAGTTTAAGGTATTCTTCCATCACAAAAAATGTTATTCCGAAGTTGTTCTGGCTTTCAATCAATATCAGACCGATAAAAAAAATTGTTATGATAACAACTGTTGTTGAACTCTTATGCAAAAATGGATTTTGCAAGAATATTCCATAACACTTTCTGTTATTTTAACAGTATTTGTTATTGAAATGGCATAAACTTAGTTATTACCGTCATTTCGGGATTGTCCTAATGTCCAAAAAATCAAAAAATGCATTCCGTTTTCCGATTCGAACTAATTTTCATTGAGATAATCATGAAACTTTAGGAAAAGGAATCATCCACAAATCACTTGGAACTATTTTAGAAATCGTGGGGGTAATTCTCTACTAACTCACACGAAATCGAGAAAACTTGCCCCGACCCCTCTTCGATTTGCGTGAAACTTTGTCCTAAGGGGTAACTTTTGTCCCTGATCACGAATCCGAGGTCCGTTTTTTTATATCTCGTGACGGAGGGGCGGTACGACCCCTTCCATTTTTGAATATGCGAAAAAAGAGGTGTTTTTCAATAATTTGCAGCCTGAAACGGCGATGAGATAGAAATTTGGTGTCAAAGGGACTTTTATGTAAAATTAGACGCCCGATTTGATGGCGTTCTCAGAATTCCGAAAAAAACGTATTTTCCAAAAATTTTTGGAACATGTTATTTTATGGGAAATTTTATGTTCTTTTCGAATCTACATTGACTTAGAAGGGTCATTTTTTCATTTAGAACAAAATTTTTCATTTTAAAATTTCGTGTTTTTTATAAACATCACGAGTTATCGCAATTTTACGAAAAAAAGTTTTGAAAAAGTTACTTTTTGCGTTTCTCTTTGTTTCGTCGTCCGTGTCTATCACGGGTGACCATGAACGGCCATGATCGATGACGACTAACTTTTTTAAAACATTTTTCGTAAAATCGCGATAACTCGTGATGTTTATGAGCAAACCCCTTATGTTTATATATCAATTTTTTTGTAATTGTCTGCTACAACTACAACTTTGCAGAACATTGTTACACTCTAAAAAATAACCCTGCAAAGTTAGAAAAATCATGAAATTTTAAAATGAAAAATTTTGTTCTAAATGAAAAAATGACCCTTCTGGGTTAATGTAGATTCGAAAAGTATATAAAATTTCCCATAAAATGACATGTTCCAAAATTTTTTACAGTCGAGTAACGGAAAATGGGAGAATTTTAAAAACTTTTTTAGTGTTTTTTCGATGAATTCTGAGTACGCCATCAAATCGGGCGTCTAATTTTACATAAAAGTCCCTTTGACATCAAATTTCTATCTCATCACCGTTTCAGGCTGCAAATTATTGAAAAACACCTCTTTTTCGCATGTTCAAAAATGGAAGGGGTCATACCGCCTCTCCGTCACGAGATATCAAAAAACGGACATCGGATTCGTGATCAGGGACAAAAGTTACCCCTTAGGACAAAGTTTCACGCAAATCGAAGAGGGGTCGGGGCAACTGCTGTGTGAGTTGGCGGAGAATTACCCGTGGACAATCGCTAATCGGGCGTAATTAATTTTTACTCTTCATTTTGCGAAAAAATCTCAGCCCGTCACCCTGGGGCAACTTTTTCTGATCTCCCATGTGAGTTGGCAGCAACCGGACCCTAAGATGACAGTTTTCGTGAGTTGCACGTATTCACCGACAGATGGCAAGTGGGCCTCGTCGGAGTCCGCCCAAAAATACGCAACTCAAACTTTGCACAGGAAACTTTTTTTTCGTGACGGCTTTTGCGGCACGCTCACTTTAACTGTTCTAGACTAATATTTGAACACGGCGTATCTATTAACAAGTTTTTAAAGAAAATGATTCCAGAATGCTTATTTTGTCGTTTTAAACCGAAACAAGGCAAGAACTATATTTATTCAAACTATTCACCATTTTCAAAAATTTTACTAGATAGCATCTTAGGCCCACTGGGCCCACAAAACGGGGTCCGCTCAGTTTGTATGGGAGCTGTCAACATGCTCCCGGGCTGGTTGGCAGAGAATTACCTTAATAAAATTATTTTATTTTTTTCAAAAATTCAAAAAATGGTCTAATTTTATTTATTGAAAATTAAAAACATTTTCTCTATCTGTGTTTAAAGATTTGAATTGTTAGTCAAGGCTAAAAACCCAAAAATAGCATGTCTAACGGCAAATCGTGTAACAGGCCAGGTTTTGATGGATCTAGGCTAAATCGACCCTGCTGAGTCCGAATATCGCGGTCACGAAGCCCGATTCCTTAAGGGAAGCGAGATATTCAAGATGGCGACCAATATGGCGGCTATATAGAGAAGTCAACAATATCACAGTATGAAGGTTGTCGACTTGTCGATTTTAACTAATTTCGGGTCGCTGAAAACGAATATAACCATGAAAATCGGTCACGGCGACCCAGCAGCGTGTAATCCAAGATGGCGTCCAATATGGCGAATAGTGAATCTTCAAGTATTTTTAAACAAGTTGTAACAGGCTTGTGACCGAACAAATTTAACTAATTTGGGGTCGCTGAACCCGAATATGACCATGAAAATCGGTCACAAGCCTGTTACATCTTGTTTAAAAATACTTGAAGATTCTCTCTTCGCCATATTGGACGCCATCTTGGATTACACGCTGCTGGGTCGCCGTGACCGATTTTCATGGTTATATTCGGGTTCAGCGGCCCAAAATTAGTTAAAATCGACACGTCAACAACCTTTATACTGTGATATTGTTAACTTCTCTATATAGCCGCCATATTGGTCGCCATCTTGAATATCTCGCTTCCCTTAAGGAATTCGGCTTCGTGACCGCGATTTTCGGACTCAGCGGGGTCGATTTAGTCTAGATCCATCAAAACCTGGCCTGTTACATGATTTGCCGTTAGACACACGAAAATGAGCCCTTTTTCGATTTCGTGCCAAGACTATGTGGTTTGGTTGAGCATTTCAGCAGAATGCATTTCTGTGAATACAAAGAGTTGAATGTTGTTCTATATTGATATCTTTGTAAGAAGAGTGTCCGCTTTGCTCTCCATCCGCATTGACTATTTCATATTCCTGATTTTCTGCTCTTCTGTTGATTTTCATTATTTTTTTCATTATTATTTCACACTTACTACCAGTATTTGTCAGGGGATACTGATCTCAATTTGCTCTCCATTCGCATTAACATTTTCTCATCTATGATTTTCCTTTTTATTAGTACCGTCATCAGGGGTGAGATTAGGTCAAACAAATTTCTGTGACCAACCTCAACCCCCAAACAAAATGTCACCCCTGATGACGATAGTTAGAATCAAAGCAGGGGATCGAGGAGGAAGCATCAAGAACCGAGAAGGGCAAAATTCTTAGAATAGAGGAATTTTGTACTTCTTTTCTTCAATTCAGCGTAGGCTACAGAGCTCGGTCCAAGCACAAAAATCCCTGCAAAAAGACGTTTCGGATACGTTTCAGCAAACAAAATAAAGTTCGACGGATGTTCACCCAATGTTACTTGCGTGTAAATAATGTTTATTCATTTAGATGTTTAAAGTGTAATTTCAAGGTTTATTTATCGTTTCATTATTCCGAAAGTCTGCTGTTTTTATCATTTATTGTTGAAACTGTTTCCTTTCTGTTTCCTTCTTGCTTCACAGAATAGGCATTTGTATGCCTTTTTCTTTATGTTTATGTCTGTTGCTTTCATTATCAAATTGATAAAACTAAAAAAAAATGAGTTAATCAATTGCCATTACTCTACCCTAACTGTCTGTCCGTTATTTTAGTCTATTTACAATGATCATGTCACTTTACACCTTTATTTTGTCAAAGGCATTTATTCTCTTTCGCACGCGCACTCGCGCTAAAATCTTTCTCACTATTCTGCTCTACTTTTTTTTATTTAGTTTCTATACAATCTAACAGGCATTGCCCGGAATCCGTATCTCAGCGTGTTTCTTTTTTTATTTTTCTTCATTTTTCATAAGATTTCTCCACCTCCTTCCTTCCTATTTTCTTTTTCCTTTTTTTGCATAACGTGTTCTGAGCCACTAGGCAACGGTTATTTTTGTTTTGTTTTATTACACTCATATATTCACTTAGATCGCACCTCTTCTAATGTCCAGTGTGTTCTGTGTGGCTTCTGCTATTTATTCTGCTTGTGTTACTATGTGTTGGGTGTGTTTTAAAAACTTTTACTCCGTTTCACGCAACTTTACTTGTGTATTAATAAATAATTGTTATTTTTCATTACAAGTAACAAGCAGTTTCTCAAAACGAAAAATAAAAAAATAAAACTGGATGCTGGATCATTTGCCATCGGTCGGTGCGCCATTACCAAGTAATTGTTTAAGACTAACTCTTCGTACAGTTTCGTTTGGAAAATCAAACTTTTCTAGGGGGTGTATTTTGTTTTAAACGACCTTAATTTTTTTTTTGTTTTGTTTTTTTTTTCTAGCGTTTTATTTTCTTCTCTCTCATGCATATGTGTACTCTATACTTGTCTTAGTAATTTGCCCGAAAGTGGTTTCTGGTTTAGTAGCGTACTATTTGTTTTTAGAATCGAAAGGAACGCACGGAAAGAGAGGGAGAGCCTGCTCGAGTTGGGACCAAACAACTTGGGAATAATATTTTTTTGTTATGGAAGAATACCTCCAACTGTTATTGGGATGATCGGATTTAGTGTTAAACGATAATAACGAAAAAAAAATCATAACGACGAATAACAAATCTTGTTATAAATAACATAAAATGTTATTGGCCTAGTATTTTCAAATATCAAAAAATGTTATTCCCAAATTATTTCCGTCTGCTCGGGGAACGCCAGTGAACGCACACGAAGTTGCAACGAATGAATGCCGAGTTCGCGAAGCGCTCAGTCACCATTCACCGACAATTTTCGAATGTTCACAAGTCCGGGTAAGCAGAACGATTCCGAGCTGCCTACATTTAATTTTATATGAATAACAACTCAAAACAGTTGATAGAATTTTCTTTGCATTTAAAGTTGAATCAAATTTTCCTTTTTAAGGCCATCACCAAGCAAAAATTTAGTACTTTGATTTTATTTACCGATATTGTCATAACTCAAGCCTCAATTTTTTAACCAGGTCCTGAAGAAATGTTACACGAAGTTAACAAACTAACCTGATCAGAGTGATCAAATAGTTTTATTTTCAAAATTACAACACGACTCTTGCTAAAAAAAGATAAGGTCCTAGGGGACAAGGAATTGATTAGTAACCCGGATTCACCGGAATTCTTCCCGTAGCGGACAAAAAATAAAAAAAAAAACAAGAAACTCAAGAAATTTTAGACAAAAAAAAAAACAAATATAAAAACAAAAAAATCACAAAATTCAAAGAATTAAAAAAATTTCAGAAATTTACAAAATTTTAGAAATTTAGTAAGATTTAAGAAATTTAAAAAAGAGATATCCAGGAAATTGAAATGATTCAAAATATTCAGTAAATTCAAAAAAAATAAAAAATCAAAGAATTCAAAAAAAAATCGAAAAAACTGAAATGAAAAACAAATCACGAAATTCAAAAGAATCTACAAATTTGCGAAAATTACGAAAAAAAAGAAATTCAAGGTATTTACAAAATTTGACAAGTTCAAAAAGATCAAGAAAATTCAGAAATTTTAGATATTTAAGAAATTTATCAAATTCAAATATTAAAAATAAATTACAAAATTTAAGAAATTAAAAAAACCAAGAAATTAAAAAAATTAGAAATTCTAGAAATTTACTAAATTCAAAAAGTTTAAAAAATTAAAGAAAATTCAGAAATTTATGAAATTTAACAAACACAATAATTTTAAGCAATTTAGGAAAATCCATGAAAAAAACACAATCAAAAAATAAAAAAAAAATCATAAAATTCAAGATAAAAAAAAAATTCATGAAATTACGAAATTCAGTAAATTAAAAAAATCACGAAATTCAAAAAAGGCAAAACAAATAAAAGTTCATAAAATGTATAAAATTTGAGAAATTTACGAAAATTCAACAAATTTAACAAACTTAATAAATTCCAGAAAATCAAGAACAATGGAAAAAAAAGGTCAAAAAGTTATGACATTCAAAAAGTTTAAGAAATTTTAAAAAACATGAAATTCTACAAATCTAAGAAATTTAAGCAAATCAAAAAATATACAATATTCAAAATTCATGAACGTTACAAACCAGGAAATGAAACAAATCTGAAAATTCAACGAATTTAAGAAATTTAAGAAATTCAATAAGTTCGAGAAATTCAAAACAAATTAAATTTAAAATAAAATTAAACAATTAAAGAAACCCACAATTTTTTCAAAACTCAAGATACTTGCGAAATTCAAGAAGTTCAAACATTTAAGAAATTCAAGCAAATAAAGATATACATAATATTCAATAAAATAACAAAATTCAAGAAAATCAATAAATTCATGAAATTCAAGAAGCACAAGATATTTGAGAAATTAAAGAAACATACAAAATTCGCAAAATTTAAAAATATTGCAAAATTCCAAAAAAAATTGGAAATTTAAGAGGCACAAAAAAATTAATTTAGGGAACATAAGAAATTTGAGGCATTCTAAAATATGCTAAAATTCAAGTAATTTTCAAAAATCAAGAAATTGAAAAAAATCATATAATTATAGAATTATAAAATACTAACACGTTCGTCCAAAGTCCCTTCAATGGAACCTCCCCGGGCGAACCCGGCAATATCCGGGTTGTAGCCAGTCCTCTAAAAATGTCCAATCAATGTTGTTTTTTTTTCTGTTCTATTGAACCATTTTGGAAAAAAAATCTCAACTTGATTAATACGAAAAAGGTGCAGGTGGGTATGTTACAGACATGGCCAGAAAGACGAAACATTCAAAATTTGAATAGTGGCCGATTTTGACAACATTTTAACTCTCACTTCCGGCATCGAAAACCATGAATTTCGATACCAGATTACCGAAACTCGCATGAAATGATAGAACCGACATTTTTGATCTTAACCAGCTGAGCTGACTTTCTCCTTTCATTTCCCCGTGAAATCACTACGTTCTTTTGCGTAAATATTCCATCGATAAACTTTATTGTTTGCTTGGTTGAGTGTGTGTAGATGTGTGTTAGGGTGTTTCTAGCGGTTAGTTGTATATCATCAATAATAATAATAATAATAATTTATCTACAATATTCGGGCTCGCTTCTTCTCGCGAGCCCGGGGCGCCCTTTCGATCTTCAACACATTTCAGTTCAGTGCATCCGTCGTCAACAAGGTAAAACGGGCAAAAGAGGCCGTGTTCCTAGAAGGTTGCGTTTGGAACCTTCCACAAACTCTCGTAACGATATGATTAGATTAGTATAGCTTACACATAGACACGTGGGCCCGGGCGCGGCTCTATTCGACCTCCTGCTTCTGCAGGTTGATGAGCGCGCCGACGATCACGACGACGTCGTCGAGCAGTTCGAGCGTTTTGCCGTCCACGCAGGACGTGGGCGAGAGGATGAGGTGGGCCTGGAAGCTCTCCAGCACGCTCTCGATGTAGTTTTTCAGCTTGAACGTCCGGCTTTTGCTGATCTTTTCCGAGACGATCTCCTCGAAGTTGTCGTCGTCGTTGTTGGTGGTGAGGGTGCGTTCCAGGTCGGAGTCCGAGCCGGCGGCGGCGCCGTTGTTGTTCTCGTGGTCGTGGTCGTTGCCGTTGGTGAGGCGGTCCTCGAAGTTGTGGAAGTTTTTGCCGGCGATCAGGTTCGTGTTGGTTTTGAACTTGGTGAGGAAGCCGGACTGGGCGAGGACGGCCTCGTCGTCGGTTTGGATGCCGAAGCCTCGGGACACGAAGCAGACGCACCCGTCCAGGGTGGACGCGACCAGGTACTTGAGCTTGTGGCACTGGTCGAGCTCGCAGTACGAGGATTCCGTTTGGGCTTGGGAAAGGTGTTTGACGGCGTTTTGTCGCACCTTGATGACCAGGTAGTTCAGGATGAGATGGATCTTGTTGAAGTGTTGCCGCAGGTTGATCGGGACGTTCAGCTTCATCGTGATATCGTCCGGCCAGACGATGAAATTTCGCAAACAGTCGGCTATTTTAGGCACACTCGTACGGAACAGAATCTCCACCTCGCTGTCGGTCAGGCCGAAGACGGCCGCTAACCGGGCGTACTGTTCGTTTAGTTTGATTTTCCGCAACGTCAGGATGATGTCCCGCTGGTTCAGTTCGAAGCTTTGCGCGAGCGAGTTCACCAGGAAGATCCGGTTGCGACGCAGGCCGAGAAATAGCGTCGGAAACTCGTGCACCATCTGCAGCTTGGCCTTGGTGGACGTGTTGTTGGCGGCCGGCGCTTTTCCGGGCACTTTTCGTTTCACCTTCTTCCGACCCATGCTGTCGTCGTCGGCATCGTCCGCGCTGGTGGCCATCAGGATCGTGGTGGTGGCTCCCCTCGCCGCCTTCAACGTACTCGCGTCTAACCGCTGTGTCGTCGTCGCCGGCGTAACCTCCATCTCTTCCTCCTCCACTACCGCCGTCTGGTCCATCTCCGTCTCGGACTCGGTCGCGGACGTGTCTAGCTCCTCCTCCTCGGTAGCGCCGCCCTCACCGGGAACGGACTCGGTGCGGAGGCGCTTCGCCAGCGGTTCCGACTGGGCTTGCTGCAGCTGGAGCAGCTGCTCGGGTGTGATTTTCTTCTTCAGACTGATCTGCTGCTGCGACTTGGACGCCAGCTGAGACGAAGTCTGTTCCGTCGATACTGCGGTTGCTGCTGCTGTTCCGGATCGTGTCTTGCCTTTCTCTGGTGGGCTACTGTAGTTGTGAAATTTCATAATATCGGCCTAAAACGGGAAAGAGCACGTTAGAAGATTGCTTTCGCTGGGAGACTTTGGAAGTGTGAGGATCCGGAACAAATAAAAACGGAAGGAGATGATAAGGTTTTGTGCCAAATTTTGAGCGATTTTCGAACGGCGCGCGCAGCAGGTCGAGTTAGTCCAGGTTAGGTTGAATTTTGAGGACCCCAATCTTTGGTGTTTTTGTGTGATGGGTGATGAAGATGTGTTGTGATATGTGGTTCGTGCAACGGTGAAGGAAACGTAAAAAAAACACACGCGCTAGCGAGACAGAGAAGGTGTCAGTCACAAGCACACAACCCTGGGTATGCACCTTCGGATTCTTTTCTGCCTTCATCTGTACCGACGTTGGTCATCTGGTGTGACACGACGCGCGGGAAAATAAACTTCTGCGGCGGCGGCTGCTGCTGCTGCTGTTACTCGAGTGCGCTCTCTCAACCACTTTCGCCACCAACCAACGCTAAACTAATTATACGAACGAATGTTCAATCAGCACCAGAGTACCAACTCGGGCATCACGATCATCCCCGCACACACACACACACACTCACAAAAAAAAGACAAACAAAGACGATAACAAAGATTACTCTCTCCCAACTGTGAGTATGCAAAGTGTGAATCAAACGCGCAGTTTCGCAGTGCACTCCTCAACTAGCTCAAACTTCTGGTTCACCTACGACGACGACCTTATCAAACGCGCAGAATTCACGCAACGCTACGCACACCACACGCCTGGTCGCACAACCCTTCCACCTGACGTCGATGACGAAACGCTAAACTCCGTACTTGGTTGAGCTGAGCTGACGCCGTTGATGGGGTTGAGTTCGTAGCGGAGAAATCAACACGACGCGCGCGCTGTGCTACTAGACTGTTCAATGACTATGGGGACTACAGCCAGGTTCTCCTACTTCAATCGTGTATGAACGAACTGAGTGGCGGCGGCGGCTAGTAAGCAGACCAGAGCGAAATCGCGCGCGCGCTCGCGCGGCTAGATATTGAGGGAGATATCAGGCAACAAGTACCAGTAGTTGAATGCGTGAACTGACGCATAGAAGAAAGAAGAAAGTCACGAAATGTTCAAGAAATTGTTTATATTTAGGTTTTTTAAGAATTAAAACCGACCTGACCCTAAAGTTGATCCTCACGAGTTATTAACAATGCGATTAAAAGAAATCGACGTATATAGTACTAAAATTTTCAGTTTTTTTCAATATATTTTTTTTGAAAATGTTATTACAAAATTACAAAACAAGAAATGTTTTAAATCCCTGACTTAAACTGACTTTTTCCTGATTTTGGCAAATTCTGGACTTTTTCCCGACTTTACAGACCAAAGTGGCCACCTCGCATTTTGCATCTTTGGTTTCCCCATGCAAGTGCTTTACTCGAAAATTCGAATCTTGAGAAGGATTTTTTTATCGATTTGGTGACTTTTCCGAAAAAAATAGTACAAAAAAAATATATACTCGGTTTAAAGAAATTTTACACCGATCGTTTTTTTATTATTTATTTTTGATATTTATAAATAAATCAAATGTAACGGTCGTTTTTTATCACGGGATGTTTTTTTTTTGTTAAAAATTGTGTTTTTTTGAAAGTTTAGAAAAAAAAACAGTCACAAAAATAATATTAGGCTGGTAATTTTTTTTTTAAAGTTCAGTTCAAAATTGTTCAAAAAAAATCAGGGATTAAAAATTTATTTCATTTTTATGGAATGTCAAGTGCAATCAGCTGTAACGAATTTAAAATGCATTCCCCTGCGTTTAGAATCTCTTCAGCATTTTCAGGTTAGTTCAAAAATCTCTTGAATTTTCGGGAATTATCGATGTACAGTACCGCAAAGTTTTTTTTTTTTTTTTTTGCTAGATGTTTTGTTTTTGTCAAATCATACATTTTTGAAAACAAGTAGGGGAAAGTGGGACAAGTGTAACAAGCTAAGGAAATGCTTGTTATAACCCATTAAAAACGTTCAAAAATCTGTAGGATTTATTGGAATCATCTTATTCCAGGTCTTGACTGAGATTTTGATAGAACAAGTATTTTAAAAAAATCTGTTTTTTAATGTGAAAATTGATTTTAATTTTTTTTTATTTTTCTTACGTTCTACTCAACAAGTTGGGCAAGACGAACAACCCGTTGGGGCAAGAGGAACAATGCATGAAAAAACATGCTAATTTACTAACAATTGAACTATTATCACTTAGATACATCAGATTAGGATGTATTTGAAACGTTTCTTTCATTTTTAGACTAAAAAATAATATTTTACTAAAAATTTGATCGTTTTTACGAAAAAAATATTACTTAGATAATAAATAGTAAATTTTCATGATATTATTATATAGTGTATGGATTTTTTTTTAAACAATTGATTATCAGTTTTTGAGAACTTTTATGTATTTTTTTCACAATAAAATATGTTGCTGCAGCCATTCGTATTATTTTCCATACTAAAAATCCATATGGTACACTTGCCCCACCTAAACAAGATTTTTTAAAAACTCTCTGCAAAAATAACCAAAACATAAATCATACTTTATAAAACGTGCAAGTCATTGGTAGGGACACTACTGATCTAGGAAAAATAGCATTTTGATAAAATGAGCCTTAAAACGAACCCTAAGCCTTATTTTGTACTTTCCAAATATTATAAGGAAACAAAGGGTTTGAAAAAAACATCATTCAATATTATGCCCGGTGGCGTTTACGTCGTTTTGGTGGTTATGTGGTAGTAGAATCAGCTAATTGCATTGCTAGCAACAATTCCTCATACTGGAAATAATCAAAATTATAAAAATTACGACCTTACTAGCGATTGTTCCTCTTGCCCCATATGGTCGTCTTGCCCCACCTTTCCCTAATTGAGCAGTTCTCTACGAAATCGGTCTTTTTTTTAGAATTTTATTTTTTTGTATTTTTTAATCCGAATGAAAATTTTTTGGTGCCTTCGGTTTGCCCAAAGAAGCCATTTAGCATCATTAGTTTGTCCATATAATTTTCCATACAAATTTGGCAGCTGTTCATACAAAAATGATATATGAAAATTCAAAAATCTGTATCTTTTGATAGAATTTTTTAATCGATTTGGTGTTTTCGGCAAAGGTATGGTATGGATGAGGACTACACTGAAAAAAATTATACACGGTAAAAAAATTGATGTTTTTTAATTTTACTTTTTGTCACTAAAAAATGATTTGCAAAAAACATCATTTTATTCATTTTCTGATATGTTTTAGGGGACATAAAATGCTAACTTTTCAGAAAAAATCCAGAATGGGCAAAAAATCTTCGACCAAGTTATGAATTTTTGAGTCAATACTGATTTTTTTCAAAAAATCGAAATACTGGTCGCAAACATTTTTCAACTTTATTTTTTCATGCCCACCTTTGAAAAAAATATTTTTGGAAAGCTGAGAAATTTATCAATATTTTTCATTTTTGAACTTTGTTGAAACAACCCTTAGTTGATGAGATATTGCCATGCAAATGTTTAAAAACAGGAAAATTGATGTTTTCTAAGTCTCACCCAAACAACTCACCATTTTCTAACGTCGATATCTCAGCAACTAATTTCCGATTTACGATTTAAAATATGAAACATTCGCGAAATTTTCCGATCTTTTCGAAAAAAATGTTTTCGGTTTTTTTGAATCAATACCAACATTTCAAAAGGGCCAAACATTGAATATTACGCCCTTTTAAAACGTTTATCTTGGTTTAAAAATTTTGAAAATATTTTTTTCGAAAAGACTGGAAAATTTCACCAATGTTTCATATTTCAACATTGAAAATCGGACCATTAGTTGGTAAGATATCGACATTAGAATAAAGTGGATTGTTTGGGTGAGACTTAGAAAACATCAATTTTCCTGTTTTTAAGTCTTTGCATGGCAATATCTCAGCAACTACTCGTCGTATCAACAAAGTTCAAAAATGAAAATATAGAGAATTTTCTCAGCTTTCTAATTCTAATTTTAAAAAATGAAAAACTGAAACTATTTTCAAAAAAAGTTACGTAAAAATGGCTATAACTTGAAAACGATGCACTTTATCAAAATTTTACTGAAATACATTTTGATTGCAAATTCAAATTTACATCGAAAAAAAAGTTGATAATTTTTGCAACCAGTATTTAGATTTTTGAAAAAATCAGTATTGATTCAAAAATTCATAATTCATATCACAAAATGAAAAAAAAAATATCAAAATAGTGTTTTAGTTACAAAAAGTGTCAGTCTAGTCCTTATCCATACCTACAACTTTGCCGAAGACACCAAATCGATCAAAAAATCCTTCAAAAGATACAGATTTTTGAATATTTATATATCATTTTTGTATGGACAGCTGCCAAATTTGTATGGAAAAGTATATGGAAAAACTAATGATTATGCAAAATGGCTTCTTTGGGCATACCGAAGGCACCAAAAAAGTTTCAGCCGGATTAAAAAATACAAAAAAATCGAATGACCGAAATCTCAGAGAATTGCTCAATATGCATTTTAAAACACTTTTTTCATTCAAATGTTGAGACTGTGGTTTGTTATGTCAATTTTTATATTAATATATAACGTTAAAAAATAATTTTTAATTATTCAGCTATCTTTCAGATTTTTGTTTTTTTTTTTTTTGGTGGAGCTAGGGAATTTTCCAATTTTAAGATTAAAATTAATTATTTGCATATTATTTACAGTATATTTTTCTTTTATTGGCTTCTGTTATTCAAACAACTATAATCCGAACAAAACAAGACATTTAAAAGATAAAATTATTTCGTTTAGAAATTTGTTATCATTTTCTGAAATTGTATAAGGAAATTATAACTTTTCAATTTCCTCCCCGGCGTTATTCAGGTCAACGAAGCAATTCCTAAGCCACATACATTTGAATGAGCTCAAGTGGCATTTCGCGCTCTCTCGCTCCCTCTCTCATTCTCCGTTGTTTTTGCAACGTGCAAATGAATCACGCGGTACAAGAATGAAAAAAAACCCTCTGATATTGCTGCTATCACGCAACCTTCTCTTGAGTTCCAGCGACGATGACGACAGCGGGCAGTCGACGAGGCCGGGCATGACTAAGAAGTTCAACCATTTGGCGCAATTCACTCGACTTAAACCGTGCGCGCGCGCTGAGAATAATTTATGCTAATCGTCAATCTTTATTCGACACGATTAGATTCATTGTGCGATTGATAGTGGTGGCGACGTGTGGCATTCTTTTAGTTTGGTGCTGATAACGGGTTCGCGCAATTTATTTTATTCAAAATACTCAATAACTAAAGTTAAATAACTGAAGTTATAGTCTTAACCAGTACATCCCCTCAAACAGGACACGGTTCAAGAAAACCCACAATTAAAATTAACCTTAACATTCCTCCCAAGATTCCACCACTTTACAAGTAAGAATCTCGCAGCGAAGCGTTGCCACAGAAAACTACCAAATGTGGAGACAAACCGGGCTTGCAATGGATATCAGCTCAATGTGCACAGACCCTTAACAGAACGAGATGCTCTTGGCGCAGCTATTCTGTACTGCAGCGAATCGACAGTTGTGACGATACTTAACCACGAACTAGTCGCATAACAGAGGTTGTCTTGTTTTCATTTTATGGAAACTTGCACTATGCATTGAACTGATAAAACATAAAATTAAAATGATGATTAAATTTGTTTTATATATTTTAAAAGAACAAAAAATTACACAAAATTTCATTAGAGCAATTCCAGCCAAAACAGGATTTTTTTAATGTACTTTTTTCTTGACCCTCTCCGTTTTCAGTAAAACTTTGTAGACATGTTATCTGAGCGGCCGTGGCTGACTGGTTACGGTGTTCGCTTTGTAAGCGAATAGTCCTGGGTTCGATTCCCATCTGCTCCCAACGAGAAATCAAAGGACATATAAATCTTGAAACTCTGAAACATGAACGAAAAATCAAAGTCGCTCGAGTCGGGGTTCGATCCCCCGTCCTTTGGATTGGTAAGCAAAAATGCTAACCACTAGGCCATCGCGACTTGGTAGGCTATGATTGGAATTAGGAATACTGTTACTGTTACTATATACGCGCTGGGCCCTTGTCCATTTGACAAGGGTTCGGAAGTTCTAAATAACGTTTGAATCCGATTGATGCAAACGTTCTTCAGGGCGGGGCTTATCGATAAAGCTGAAGTACCTCGCGCTCGGCTAGCCAGCGCAGAAATGGGTCACCGAAGCTCGGCAGAGCTAACACCATCCAAATGCCTATGCGAGTTATTTGCATGTATAGAATGTAGATCCAAAAAAAAATACATGGAAACAACTCAATTTGTAAGAAGCGACCGCGTGGTCCCGTTTGGTTGGTTGCACACACACACACACAACTTTGTAGACATGTTATCCTACGCTTATGTAAGCCATTTTTGTGTATATGGAGCCAGTTTCACTCGATAATGACATTAGAGAAGGGCGTAGGTGTTTTAAATATTTTTAATTCGTAATTTAAATATTTCTGTTTCTCAAAGCCGTAGGAAATTTGGCGGGCTTTTCGAAAAAAATACACTGAAAAAAATACACGACACTTTTATGAGTTTTATTTTAATTTAAAAACTTTAAGGTCAAATCTGACGGTGAGCCCACGATTTTTTTTTGTACAATTTTTTTGTGAAAATAGCCTGATATGTTACAAAAAGACTCACGAAACATGCAGAATGGAGCAACTCACCTTAAAAAATACAAAAATCATTTAGGGGAAGGTGGGGCAAGACGACCATATGGGGCAAGAGGAACAATCGCTCCTACGGCCGTAATTTGTACAATTTTGATTATTTCCAGTATGAGGAATTGTTGCTAGCAATGCAATTAGCTGATTCTACTACCACATAACCGCCAAAATGACGTAAACGCCACGGGGCATAAGATTTAATGAAGTTTTTTTCGAAACCTTTGTTTTCTTATAATATTTGGAAAGTACAAAATAAGGCTTAGGGTTCGTTTTAAGGCTCATTTTATCAAAATGCTATTTTTCCTAGATCAGTAGTGTCCAGGGATGGTATTTTCTCATTTCCTCGCCGATGGCCGAGGGCTTTTAGATATCGTCCCTCGCTCAAATCATCAAATTTTCGGCGTTCTCCCAAAACTGCATCAAGAGAGCGAAGCGAAAACGACGCCGATGAAATAGCGAGCAACGAACATACCGATGCGTAAGACGGAAAAAAATCTCTCACACAGTCAGTCCCCTCGCTCAAAAAGCAAGAGAAAGAGCAATCGTGAAATTCTCTCGCCCGTAAGCCCTGTAGAAATGAGTTCATTTGTGTGCGTGAGCTCCAGTGTATGTATACAGCAATTTCGTGTGCGTGTCTCTCCGGTTGGAACGATAGTTCCATCGGAGCCAGCGAGAGAGTATTTCTCGTCGATGTGATGGGCTTTCGATATTCGCGACAGCAAGTCGACCATCACTCGGCTGCGAAAGAGAAGAGAAGTTTTAAGAGACGAGGAACGCACCGAAATATGCATCAATGATAGTGCGATGGTGATGGTTTACCTACCCTGGTAGTGTCCCTACAAATGACATGCACCTATTACAAAGTATGATTTAACTTTTGGTTATTTTTGTTGAGAGCTTTTAAAAAATCTTGTTCAGGTGGGGCAAGTGTACCATATGGATTTTTAGTATGGAAAAATTACGAATTGCTGCAACAACATATTTTATTGGGAAATAAATACATGAAAGTACTTAAAAACTGATAAATAATTGTTAAAAAAAATTGTACATACAAAGTATAGTGATATTATGAAAATTTACTATTTATCTTCGAAGTAGTATTTTTTTTTCGTAAAAACGATAAATTTTTTAGTAAAATATTATTATTTAATCTAAAAATGGAAGAAACCATTCAAATACATTCTAATCTGATGTATCTAAGTGATAACAGTTCAATTGTTAGCAAATTACCATATTTTTTCATGCATTGTTCCTCTTGCCCCAACGGGTTGCTCGTCTTGCCCCACTAGTTGAGTAGAACGTACGGAAAATCAAAAATTTTAAAATCAATTTTTCACATTTTTTAAAAACTTGTTTAAACAAAGTCTTAGTCAAGACCTAGAATAAGATGATTATAATAAAATCCGACAGATTTTTAAGCTTTTTAATGGGTTATAACGAGCATTTCCTTAGCTTGTTACACTTGCCCCACTTTCCCCTACTTAAATTGTTTTTTAAGTGCTCTAAGCTTCAACATTTTCAAAAACCGAATACGGGAATCGATTTTCCAGACAATTTTACATAAAAGTCTTTATATTGACCTTGTGAAGTTACAGCGGTTTTAAAAATAAAAATGTTGAAAAAATTGTTTTTTTGATAGTTTTTGACAATTTTTATATGACAGATTTGATTTTTCAGTTTGACACCTTTTCAATTGTGCGTCAAAGACAAACGTTTGAGAAATTGGACGAGCTTTCTGGTAAAAATGTTTACGAGACTGAAAAATCAAGTCTGTCATATAGAAATTGCCAAAAACCTCCAAAAATCCTATTTTTTCGACATCTTCCCAAGGATTGGACATAGGACAATGGTCAATATGGAGACTTTCATTCAAAATTGTCTGGCTGATCGATTCCCACTATCGGTTTTTGAAAATGTTGATGTTTAGAGCACTTTTGAAAAAAACACTTTTAGTAAATGATTTTTGTATTTTTTTTTTTTTAGGTGAGTTGCTCCATCCTGCATTTTTCGTCAGTCTTTTGTAACATCTTAGCCTCTTTCCTCAACAATTTTGAACGAAAAAAAATCGTGACATCACTTTAAAATTTGACTTTTAAACTTAAAAATCTTAAAATCTCATAGAAGTGGCGTGTATTTTTATTTCAGTGTTTTTTTTTTCAGAAAGCTCAAAAAATCGAAATATTGGTCGCAATTTTTTTCAAATTTCATTTTTCGATGTAAATTCAAACTTGCAATCAAAAAGAATTTAAGTGAAATTTTGATTAAGTGCACCGTTTTCAAGTTGTAGCCATTTTTAGGTTACTTTTTTCAAAATACAGTCGACTCTCTGGCTGTCGATCTTCTCGATATCAATATTGCTCCATCTATCGATGAATTCTTCAGTCCCTTCAATCTGCATACTTCAATTATCTTCATTCCTGGATATTTTCCCTTGCTTGAAGGATCTCTTCCTCGACGGTCCCTTGGATTCTGTTTGCTTTAAAAATCTCTTCCGGTTGTCAATAATTTCACTTTCTCATGGCTTGCATAGACATTTTTCTTGCCGAAACGAAGCTTTGAAGGGTGTTTGACATTAGTTTGTTTTTGTTTGATGATCGTTGTCATGATTCTCTCCCATAGCTGGGTATCAAGGAAAAAAAAAATTAATCGAGTCTTCATTTTGCATCGTTCTGTAAACTGATGATTCTCTTCCTCAACGGTCCCTTGGATATTGACAACCAGAGAGTCGACTGTAGTCGCAGTTTTTATTTTTTTTTATCTAAAAATGGCTATAACTTGAAAATGGTGCACTTTATCAAAATTTTACTAGAGTATTTTTTGATTGCAAATTTGATTTTACATCGAAAAATTAAATTGAACAATTGCGACCGATTTTCGATTTTTTGAAAAAATCAGTATTGATTCAAAAAATCATAACTCGTTCAAAGATTTTTTGCCCATTCTGCAAATTTCTGAAAAGTTGGCATTTGATGTCCCCTAAAACATATCACAAATGAAAAAAAAAATAAAAAAATAGTGTTGTTTTTGCAAATCAAGTTTTAGTGACAAAAAGTTTTCATTTTTTTTCAGTGTAATCCTTATCCATACCTACAACTTTGCCAAAGACACCAAGAAATGATGCAAAATGGCTTCTTTGGGCATACCAAAAGCACCTCAGCCGGATTAAAAAAATACAAAAATTAAAAAAAAGATCGATTTCGTAAAGAACTGCTCATTTTTTGCTTTTTGGGTGTTTTTGAAACCGCCTTGAGTCAGGGGTATTAGAAAACGCCCAAAAAGCAAAAACTGAGAATTTGGTTTATTGGACCTTTTTTTTAAAAAAAAAACTCCCGATCTTTTGAAATATTTTCCTGATCGAATTGGTGTCTTTCGCAAATTTATAGGTATTGATGATGACTATAGAGAAACAATTAAGAAACGGTTAAAAAACCGCGGATTTTTAAGGCCGTTGCAAACATTTTTTATTTTTTTTCAAAAAAAATGAAAATTTCAATGGAAATAGAAGTTTGATGAACTCAAAGCCATCTAAAATGCCCTATTCTGCATTGATAATCATATTGAGCATGTTTGGGCTTGTTTAACAATATTTTGAACTTTTATGGAATTCCAATAAACATGGATGCAAAAACCTTTTTTCCTCGCAAAAATAACATTTTTGTCAATACTTAGCTTCCCACTACTATAACTGCACTACAGCTGTAAACATAAACAATGTAGAAGGCTATGTTCAAGCTGAAGCGTGACATATTTTTTGCTGCTGAAGTGAATTGTTTTGAAACATTTTGGATCTGTTGATGTTAAAGTTTTCGCTGAAAATTAAGTGCTTCGCGCTTTTTTTCTTCGTTGACTAAACGATGGAAGGCCAAAAGAGGCTTTTTTTGTTTTCCACATGATGAAAAAACAAAATCTGGAGTTTTTTTTTAAAAGGTCCAATAAACCAAATTTTGAGTTTTTGCTTTTTGGGTGTTTTTCAATACCCCTGACTCAAGGCGGTTTCAAAAACACCCAAAAAGCAAAAACTGATAATTTGGTTTATTGGACCTTTTCAAAAAAAAATCCAGAAATAAATTATAGATCGATCACAATACTTGCCACTTCTTGGTAACATTTTGAGAGGCCGCTTTGCTTTGCATTTTTAAACACTTTTTTCATTCAAAAGTTCAATTTTTAGATTTTGAAAATCAGATTCTAAAAGAACCTTATTTTAAGAGTTTTGACATGATCAAATAACTAAAATAATAAAATTGGTTTTGTGCAAATCATCCACATCCATCAACTTCCGTCAAATTCGCCAAATTTTGTCAGCAGATTAGTGACGAAACCGACCAGCAAAAAACACACACTGGTTCCCAAAAAAACGTACAAACCGTCTCAAAAATAGAACTTTGCTTTCCCCGTGGATCCTCCACAGTGCCAATCGAACACGCAGAAATAGAGCTCGCCCAACCTCCAATGCCAAAACATTGAGGAAACCTTGCGAAGGACAAAGAATGAGTTTCTTGGGCAACCAACTGCCAGGGAATGTTACGACTGTTTAGTAAGGACACTTTGTTGTCGTTGGACGACTAAATGAAGTTGATGATTTTTTCCCCTAATATTCACTTCAAATCAATGCTCTGATAGTGGCCTAATCAACGCTTAATTTCGTTCACCAGCAAATGCGGGTTCCAAATGTCTGATAATACTCCCGGAGGTCGTCGCATTCGTCGAAAAGGAGAAGCTCAACAAGAGGGAGTTTAGTTAATGATAAATCAAGAGAATAACTTTCAACGGCCGACGGCGGAAGTAGCCCGCGTGTACGGCACACCCAGAACATCGAGCCATTGACCGGTACCGGCTATGTTCAGGAGAGAATTTGGGGAAAACAGAAAACTGCGATTCACGCCCCGTTTATGTATTATTATGTTATGGAAGATAGAGAAGGCAAACATTTGGGAAACCAACTCCAACAGCACTCGGGAACCGTGTGGAAAATCGGTCCCAAGTGGAAGTAGAATCGAGAGAAGGAAAAATCGAAAGGAATACGTACACTTCAAGTGCGGGTGAGGAGGAATGCCAAGTGAGGGTATTCGAAGAAGGGAGAAAGAGAACGAGAGAACGGGCAGTGTGCAAGGCAAAGAATACTATATAGTAGAACAACCCCAAAAAGTTTATGCAATCATGCAACACCGCACAGTAGAGAAGCACACCATCGCCACCAGAAACTACCAGCCAGCCAGATCACGCCAGCAGGCAACGCGAAACGGGATGCATTGAAATGTTGTTGGTTCTGGGAAATAATATCTTGGAAATATAAAAAATACGGATTTTATTCAAATCAAGTTTTCTAAAACAATTAACACGAAAAAATGTGTAAAATTTAACTTAATTTTCAGTTAGTTTTTTTTAATATTTTGCAACACTTATTGGGTCATTTGTAGTACCGCGAAGGGTACCACCAACTAATACACAGTACAGAAAAAAACTGTATCAGCAAACTTTCCCATAATTTCACTACCGGCCAGCGGGTATTTGGAAAAAAAAGCGGGTATTTGGACGGGATTTGAAATTTTCCGATCTTTTCGAAAAAAAATATTTTCAAAGTTTGTAAACCAAGACTAACATTTTAAAGGGACATAATATTGAATGTTTGGCCCTTTTGAAATGTTAGTCTTGATTTAAAAATTTTAAAAATATATTTTTTAAAGATCGGAAAATTTCACGTTTGTTTCATATTTTTACATTGAAAATCGGATCAATAGTTGCTGAGATATTGACATTAGAAAAAGGTGGATTGTTTGGGTGAGACTTGGAAAACATCAATTTTCATGTTTTTAATCCTTAGCATGGCAATATCTCAGCAGCTAAGGGTCGTATAAACAAAATTCAAAAAAGCAAAGTATAGAGAATTTTCTCAGCTTTTCAAAAATAAAGTGGGCAAACATGTGCACTAATTTTAAAACATGAAAAACTGCGACAATTTTCAATAAAGTCACCTGAAAATGGATTTAGCTTGAAAACGGCAGCACTTTATCAAAATTTCACTCGGGTTCTTTTTGATTGCAAATTTGATTTTACATCGAAAAATGAATTTGAAAAATTTTTGCGACCAGTATTTCGATTTTTTGAAAAAATCAGTATTGATTCAAAAATTCATAACTCGGTCAACGATTTTTTGCACAACCTGGAAATTTTCTAAAAAGTTGGCATTTGATGTGCTCAAAAACATATAAAAAAACAAATTTAAAATAGTGTGTTTTTGCAAATCAAGTTTTAGTGACAAAGTTTAGGCTGGTACAAATATTTTTAAAAGTTTTTGTCACCCCCTTCGAAATTGGCCCGAAAAATCAGGGGGCAAAAAAAATATTTTTACAATAAACTTCAAAATTTCAATGAAAATTCAAGTGCAACCAGCTGAAATCAAATTAAAATACATTCTCCTGCGTTTAAAATCATTTTTAGCATGTTTGGGTTTGTTAAAAAATCTTAAGATTTTTTGAAAATTTTCGATGCAAAATCTTTTTTTTCGATACAATTTTTGTTTTTGTCAGATCTTAGATTTTTTTAAAACTAATGATTGAAAAACAACTGAACTAGTGTAAAATGCATTTTAAAACACTTTTTTCATTGAAATGTGAAGACTATGGCTTGTTATTTAAATTTTTATATTTTTTTATTTTTTTGCCCCCCCCTTGACCTTGGCCAGGGCCGAGGAACAAAAACTTTTTTAAATATTTGCATCGGCCTTAGTAAAAAAAAATTTTTTTTTACCGCGTATCATTTTTATTTTTCAGTGTAGTCCGTATCCATACCTACAACTTTGCCGAAGACACCAAATCGATCAAAAAATTCCTTCAAAAGATACAGATTTCTGAACTTTCATACATCATTTTTGTATGGCCAGCTGCCAAATTTGTATGGAAAATTATATGGACAAATTAATGATACAAAATGGCTTCTTTTGGGCATACCGAAGGCACCAAAAAAGTTTCAGTCGAATTAAAAATACAAAAACTAAATAAAATTTAAGAAAAAAGACCGATTTCGTAGAGAATTGCTCATTTGTCTAAGACAGTGCTTCTAAGCCGGTGAGGAATTTACTCCTGGGGGAAATTTGGCCATTTGGAGGGAGGATGGGGGAGGGTATTTGGGAATATCGATCCAAGTATAGAAGTCCAATGCGTTTTTGTAAAAATATAAATATTTTAATCTACACGTTCTTTGTAAAGGTTCACATTATTTTTTTAAATATATGTGAATTTCTTTGATAAGCTCCCACTGGAATTTTTATTTCCTTAGATTTAATCTTTTCAGGTACTTTAAAACCATAACTTACAAAAACAAAAATTCCAAACTGTTTATCGAAAAAATGCGAGTTCCGTGAAGTTGTGCTGAATTATTCCATGAATATAAAAGTTTTCTAAATATATTGTTCTAAGTTAATTTTAAATATTTTTTTTAAGATAAAATTTAATTATTATACAATATTATTAGGTATGTAATTTTTTCTAAAAGTTTATGTTATTGTTTTCAAAAATGAGCAGTATTTATTTTGGGAAAATAAATGCAAGCTGGTTTTCATATTCTTTCACAATAACCCAAGCAACACACTTTGTCAGATAAACGTATTTCCTAACTGGTTGTATAACCGAACGGCCTCGTTACTACAACTTGTTCTACAACTCCTGTGCATTGGAAAAAGCGCACTTTTTTCTGTTGTATAACTTGCCAGAATAAGATGCAAGTTATCAGAGTAAGTTGTACAAATGTATCTGACAACACTGACCTGATGCACAGTTTATACTAACAGGCTATCGTAACCAATAAAACATCATTGTTATCCGAGCATTCGTTGGTGAAGGTTGTCTGAATCAACATGACTCGTCGCGTCCCGGCGCAAAACGCCGGCAATATTGCCCTACCTGCGGCTCAAGCAGGCAAAAAAGTGGGAATTTCCAAAAGGAAGGTTGAGGCCTCAACTGATGGCCAAAAACCGGGGATTTCCAAAAGGAAGGTGCTTTTGGAAGTGACATCGAACAGCAAAAAGACGAAAAAGAGCGACGGTACTGTACCGATGGATGAGGAGGAGGAGAACTCTTCGTCGCACGAGGAGCAGCTATTGAAGAACAACAAGTTCGCTGGACTGCCTGACGAGGACCAGGTAGCGGAAGCAAAGGAGAATGAAGTGAAACAGCGAAAGGAGAAACTGCCTCCTTTTTATGTGAGGCAATCAGCAGCAACGATCGACTTTCGAGCGGGGCTGGTTGAACTCATCAAGTCTGGGAAAGTCCTAGGCAACATTCGTCTGTGTCAGGACGGATTTAAGGTGCTGGTGCAATCCAGGCAGCACTATCAACTGGTCAAGGATTACTTGACCGAAAACGAGGCGGAGTACTTTACCCATGATGTCGTCATGGATAAGCCGTACAAAATCGTCGTCAGAGGTCTGTACGACATGCCAGTGGAGGAATTAGCTGCCGAGCTAAAAGTTTTGAAACTGGATGTGTTGGCCGTGCACAAAATGAGCCGACGCAACAAAGACATCAAGTACCGTGACCAGCTCTACCTGCTGCATTTGGCTAAGGGATCGACGACGCTTCCTGAGCTGAAGGCAATCCGAGCGGTTTTCAACATTATCGTGTCGTGGGAGCGATACCGACCAGTGCATCGTGACGTCACACAATGCTTCAACTGCCTGGGCTTCGGGCACGGAGGTAAGAACTGCCACCTAAAGCGTCGTTGCGCCAAATGTGGTACCGATGCGCACATCACATCCCAGTGCATCCAAGATTCGCTGGTGAAGTGCCTCAACTGCAACGGTGAGCACTCGTCAACCGACCGAAAGTGCCCCAAGAGAGCTGAGTTCGTGAAAATTCGGCAGCAAGCATCGACGAAGAATCAGCCTCAGCGTCGTAGAACTCCTCCAGCCCTGGTGGAGCAAAATTTTCCACCTCTTCAACCGCGACGCCAGGTCCCGAACTTGGCACCGTTGCCGTTGGATCCCAGGAAGAGAGCTGAGATGAATCATCCACGGCCGGGTTCCAGCCAGGAGCCGAGACCGCCACCACCGGGCTTCAGCCAGGAGCCAAGACCAACCCAAGAACCAGCAGTTGAGGAAAATGGTAATGATCTTTACACCTCAACCGAACTCCTCAATATTTTCAAACAGATGTCCGCTGCACTGCGTGGATGCAAAACCAAGACCCAGCAGATTGAAGTGCTGACCTCGTTCGTCATCCAGTATGGATCGTAGGTCCCTCAAGCTGCTGAATTGGAACGCTTGCTCCATTAGGAGGAAGAACTTAGAGCTGGTGGATTTTCTTCGCGAGAAGGAGATCGACGTAGCTGCCATCACGGAAACTCATCTGAAGCCCGGTGAAAAAGTTTATCTGCAAAACTACAAGATCGCGACGCAGCTCGACAGGACCACCTCTGGAGGAGGAGGTGTGCTTGTCGCTGTTCATCGTGATCTCAAGCCACGCCGGCTGCCACACTTTAAGCTGGACATCATCGAGGCCGTTGGAGTGGAAATTCCCACTTCGGTTGGCCCAGTACTCTTCATTGCTGCATACTGCCCACGTCAGGTGAATGCCAGAGATGGTTCAGCAGCAAAACTGAAGAGCGATATCCAGAAGCTGACACGGCGGAGCGCAAAGTACATCATCGCTGGTGACCTCAACGCGAAGCATGAAGTTTGGGGCAACAGCAGGAGGAATCGGAACGGAGTGATTCTGCACAACGATCTGCAAAACGGATACTACAACGTTGTGAGTCCGGATCGTCCAACGAGGGTGGCTCGGTCTGGGAATCACTCAATCATCGACTTCTTCATTACCAATATGGCTGAGAACGTGGCTCATCCTGAGGTGTTTGAAGAGTTGAGTTCTGATCACTATCCGGTGGTTGTGGAGGTTGGAGCTTCCGTTACTCCGCAGCGGCAACCAACCCGGAAAGATTACCACAACGTTGACTGGCAGCAGTTTCAGCAAGTGGTCGACAGCAACATCGACTATGATCAACACCCGGAAACTTCTGCTGATATTGATCGTTCGCTGGAGGTGATCCAGCAGGCTATCAACCAAGCAGAGGCTGCCAACGTTCGGGAGGTTCCTGTTAATTTTAAGGTAACTGATATTGACGTAGATACTAAACACTTGATTAGACTTAGGAATGTTTATAGGAGACAATATCAACGGACTGGGGACTATGACAAAAGATTTCAGTGAACAATTTGAACAAAATCATACAAGACCGACTTGACAATATCAGAAATCAAGAATTTTCAAAACATGTAAGCCAGCTTGGGAATTATTCAAAACCATTTTGGAAACTTTCAAAAGTTCTTAAAAACAAACCAAAGCCTATTCCTCCTCTTATTGTTGAGGATTCTCCTTTGATTACATCCGAGGAAAAGGCAAATGCACTTGGGCTTCATTTTGTTAGTTCTCATAATCTTGGCGCTTCCATGACCAGCCGTAAAGAAACATCAGTTGCCAATAGTATTTCAACAATCAATGACTCTACCTTTGAATTTCCTGCAGATTCCCATGTTTCTGGTGAGGAAGTCAAAGTTGCAGTAAAACAAATGAAAAATATGAAAGCTCCTGGCTTTGATAACATTTTTAATCTGGTGTTGAAAAAACAGAGTGATCAGTTCTTTCAACATCTAGCCAATATTTTCAATAAATGTTTGCAACTTGGTTACTTCCCTACCAATTGGAAGCTGGGCAAAGTCATACCAATTTTGAAGCCTCAAAAGATCCAACATCGCCAACAAGTTATCGTCCCATTAGTCTTTTGAGTAGTCTGTCCAAACTCTTTGAGAAGGTCATCTATTCAAGGCTTTTGGATTTTACCAACGATAATAATATAATTTTGAATGAGCAGTTTGGCTTCCGAAAGGGACATAATACTGCTCATCAGCTTACGAGAGTAACTAAAATCATCAAGCAGAACAAGCTTGAGTCTAAATCAACTGCTATGGCTTTGTTGGATGTTGAGAAGGCTTTTGACAATGTTTGGCATGATGGTTTGATACATAAACTGTATTTATACGGTTTTCCAATGTATCTTATCAAAATTATCCAGCACTATCTTTCGGAGAGATCGTTCAGGGTTTTTCTGAATGGGATTGCTTCTGGATTATTCAACATTGATGCTGGGGTTCCCCAAGGAAGTATTCTTGGCCCACTTCTGTACAATATTTTTACATCTGATTTGCCTACTCTTCCTGGTAATGGTGTGTTGTCACTTTTTGCTGATGACACTGCCGTTATTTATAAGGGTAAAATAACCAGATATTTAGTTGGCCGTCTTCAGAAGGGTCTTGACGTTCTTTCCGAATACTTTGGCGACTGGAAAATTCGCATAAATGCAGCCAAAACTCAAACCATCATTTTTCCACTTTCCAAATCGGCCCGATTTGTCCCAAAGGATGATGTTTTGATTAAAATGAATGATGTTTCGATACCCTGGTCAAAGGAAGTTGTCTATTTAGGTCTCATACTTGACTCGAAACTTTTGTTTCGGCAGCATGTAGACAAAATATTGAACAAGTGCAGCATTCTCATCAGGTGTTTGTATCCTTTAATTAACAGAAAATCAAAGCTTTCTTTGAAAAATAAGTTAGCAGTTTACAAACAAATAATTTACCCCGTTATTGAGTATGCAGTACCTGTTTGGGAGTGTTGCGCTAGAACTCATAAATTGAAGCTCCAGCGTGTCCAAAACAAGGTACTCAAAATGGTTTTGAATGTTCCTGGCTGGACAAGATCAAGTGAGGTTCATGAATTAGCAGAAGTAAAAACGTTGGATCAGAAGATTCAAGAGAAATGTTTGAAATTCAGGGAAAAATGTGCTATTTCTGAATACCCCTTGATTCAAGGATTGGTTTAGTTTATGGTAAGTTTAAGTTAGTTTTAGGTTAGGTTATGTTTTCTTAACATTTTTTTTCCTCATTGTACCTAGTGTTACAAAAATGATGAATCATATACTTTTAAAGTTATGAAAATGAACAGTGTTTAAATCACGAAAAGCAAACTAAAGCTGAAGAGCCACAGCTGACCACTTATTATGTAAACCAAATGTAATTATTATGAGAAAGATTCAATAAAGTATATTTAATTCAAAAAAAAAAAAAAAAATACCAATAAAACAACAAAATTAAATTACAACACTGTGCTAGCTAACAAGAGATTCAACGAAAAAAAGGGGGCGTGGTTAACGGCTGTGCTGTCAAATCAAAGCGCACACTGAAAAAGGAAAGATAGATTGAAAACAGTTGTCTAACCGTTACCCAACTTACATGTAAACAAACAGTTCTTATCAGAATTTCAATCAACGACGAAGCCAACATGAATACTATCTCTGACTATTTTGGTACGCTTGTTTCTGCCCGTTTTATTTAGAAAAAAATTGAAATTGTATGAAAAAAAAAATAAAATACTATTTTCGCGCTCTCTAACTGTGATTCATGTGAAACACTCTTCATGGCGAACTTTTAGATTTTCATTTTTTTGATGAACTTCGTCTTTCCCAAGATTCGATCCGATGACTTCGACGACTTGTTGTTATCTCCAGGCAGGTCCAGGCGCGCTTCCACATCTCTCCACGAGGCTTCATAGTAAACAAGCTGGCCTAAACGTCAATAAGAAGGCTGCTGTCAGCTTTGTCATACTGCAGTGAGCTATACAACTTAACTCCAGAAAAGGCTGTCATTGGAAATAAAGTTATATAAGTTTGTTTCAAGTCAGTTTTTATAACTCCATTATGTAACTTTGTTATAACAAACCGTTTCAACTGTCATTTCGATTACCGTACCACGGAGTAACATTGAAAATTGGTGTGATTTTAATTTGTTGTTTTCTCTATCATGAATTCCGTAAGCTGATATTTTTTGTAGCTTTTACCGGCGATATTTTTATAAATAATCGGTCAACAATTAAAATTATTGCAATCTTCGATAAATAAACATTAGGGGAGAGTGAGGAGACTTGATCCCCTTTTTTTGTATCGCACATAACTCTGTCAATTTCTCACAAAACTATAAACTTTTTGCATGAATTGAAAGCTTAAACATTCAACTATGTTTGGCTGATAAGGGTATTTCACCAGATAAACTCTTCGAATCATGCCAAGCGTTTTAAAAAAAATATTTTAAACCGGCATTTTCAAAATGTTGGGGGTAATTTGATCCCCCTTTCAACATTTTTAAGAAATCTTAAGCAAAATGTTTCTTATTCATCCAAACTTTTAATTTTCTATAAGTTACAGCAATTTCACATTAAACCTGTACGTTTTTGTTCAAAATATAACAAGTTATGCATGCAAAATAATTAAAAACTTAAAATTTTCTTTTTTAGACCAAAATTGAGCATGTTTACAGAAGCTGGTAATTTTTGTTTACAAAACTTTTGAAAAATGGTTCAAACTGCAGTAAGTTATGTACAACTATACTAAAGGAAACTATGTATGAAAACCCAGCTCAATTAATTAATCTTGAGGCTGATTCCAGTGACTGTAAAAATGCAGGGATCAAGTCTCCTAAACGCACTTTTTAAGCAACTGATTGTTAAAATAGTATGACGATAAATTTAACGTCAAATGCGTAAGGGTTTTGGAGTTGATATGTTTATCAATCAATTCATGTATAAAAATATTTTTTGAATAATTTTTAGTGTTTTCTATACTTATTAAAACAAAGAAAAAGATCTCTTGGAAGTTTTTGCAGCACTTCTTAGAAAAATGTGTGTAACTCAATCTAGACATTTTTTAATTTTTTTCTTTGTTTTCTTTAATGAGTTTTAGTCAATTTCGCACAATTTTCTAGAACAAAGCTAATTATTTTACCCACATGCTGACGAGATACAGACTTGGGATCAAGTCTCCCCGGGGATCAAGTCTCCCCACTCTCCCCTAATGAAACTCTGAATACCTCACGTACAAATTTACACCACCTAACAACACGCAATGTCAAGTTGAATATGTTTGTTGAATATCAGTTATATAATCTATTCTCCGATAACATTTGTGTAACAAAGCGAGAAAACCTAAAGTTATTTATAGAATGGTTGGCCACGCCCATTTTTCAGAAGATGCCGTCACATGACAATGTTAGATAAGCAGTGAAACAAACAGTGCAATATTATTCTTATTCAACAAACTGTTTTCGAGGAAAACAATGCAGATGAGGAACAGCATCATGGCATATCAGGATTTTGACGTTTAATTACAGCTCATAAAAAGCGTTTTCGACTGAAATCAAGTGATAAATACCTCAAACGGAAGTGAGCAAGCAAGTTTCTATCGAAGGTGTTCCAAAATAAGTTGTTTAAACAGTGTAAATCAGAAAATTGGATGGAACCCTCCAAATAGGTGAGAATTTTTCCTATGTTGTGTTTTGTTGGAAAAGAGTGAAGTTGACTGTGTTTTAACACTTTTGTGGCAAACACGATAGTTACAGAAGTCAGTTATACAAGCAGTGATACAAACTGTTATTTAAGTTATGTTCAAATTTTTTCTCGTATGTTTATCAAAAACAATTGTCTAACTATTATTCAACAGTCAACAAGTTATGAGTGCTACTTGGGAAGCAGTTTTTGAAAATAGAAAAAAAAGCTTTTTCAAGTTTTTTTTTTTGGTTTTGTTGAGTTTGGGTAATTCTATGAAAATTAAACTAAATTTTTATTCCATTTTAAAATGCACAGCATTTAAGAAATATACTTATGAGGTTTTTCGTTGGTTCGATTTTTTTGGGAAAATTATTTACAATCATTTCTGGGAGTTTTCGATTGAACAAATTACTATAACGTTGAAATAATATTTTTATAAAAATTATTTGACATTTAAACATAAAAAAATATCAGTCAAGATTTGTGTTTGTGATTAATAACAAAAATAAAACTGTTAGTATTTGCATTTATTAATCAACAAATATTTTTCGTCATTTTAACAAAACAAAATGCTTTGTCTGAAAATAATGTTCAGAACTGTGCCAGATAATTCAAATCTGTCAATGTTTCAAAGTTTGTATTGGAAAAAGGATAAAAATATATAGAATAAAGATTGTTGTTCATATTTAAAATTCAAAAATAGTTCTTGTGGTTTGTGTGTTTCATAGGATTTGGGTCAAGACAAACGTTTCAGTATAGAAAAATAATATTAATTGAGCCCTTTTAAAATGTTAATCGCGATTCAAAAAAAATTGAAAATATTTTTTTCAATGAGTTGAGAAAATTTCGCACATGTTTCACTTTTAACATTGAAAATCTGATCAATGTAATTGAACCATTTCATGCAATGGTTTCCAAGATATCATCGATTGAAAATTGAGTCAATTTGGTCAATTGAGTAGAACTAAAAAACACTTATTTTTGGTAATCAAAAATGTCCAAAAAAAAAAACAAACTGCAGTTAATTTTCGAATATGAATTTCCAAAGTGGTCAAGGCTCCAAACAATTTAAAAAAAAAAAAAAAGTTGAATACTTTAACCTAAAATTATCTACAACACAACAACAGTGCACTTCAAGAAAAAGAAAAATTTAAAAAAAAAAACGATAAACTTAATGTTTTTAAAAGTCAAGTTCAAGAATAAAATAGTTTTTCGGAAAAATAAGTATTTTTTTACATTTTAACTGTATTTATCTGAGCAGTCCCAACATTTAACCTATAACTTAGCCGAAGACACCAAACCGATCAGAAAATCGCTTCTCACACCCAAAGGAAAAATATAGCTCAAAATCTGCAACAGTGGATTTGCTGCAGAAAATGTCACAATTTATAACATTTTTTGCAGCAAGCCCGTAGATCATTTTTGCCCGCGTGTACACATTACAGCGATCTGCAGTTCTCACCAACACATATAATGCTGGCCCGTCTCCGAGCAACACTCCAAAGAGAAGAATATGTTGATGCTCTTTCACTCTCATTTCATCAAGCGTCCATGGCGCGGTGGTAGCGTGCTGGATCAATAATCAAGAAGTTGGTGGTTCAATCCTCGTTCTGTTAAGGGGTTTTTTGCGAAATACAACCAAAAAGCCTTCGGTAATGTCGATAATTGTCGGTAACGGGCAAAAATGTCATACCCCTATATCGCAAAAAATGCATGAGGACAGATTTCATGCAGAATCTGATATACTTTCATGCCACCATACATCACAATCATGGGTGCAAGATAAAGATTTTCGATTGTAATTTCAAAATTTGTATGGAGACTTGAAGTTTTATACAGCTCAAAAAGGAAGTAAAAAGGGTATGTCTCCATAAATGAGTCAATGTTGACCAATTTTGCTGATTGTTATCCCATGGGCTAAGAATACTCCATGGAACAGTCCTCGACATACACCTTTCAATCTTCTGGGCACCTTAACGAGGATAGATTTCATGCAGAAAATGCCACACAGCACACAAACTCGTGCTAATATAGTGGCTGTTTGCAACATACCAAAAACCTAGTTTTTTTTTCAAAAGCTTCTATCTGGATAGGAAACCCATGACTCATGGGTTGTTTAGAAAATTTATTCTAGAAATATCATAATCACTTCGAAAATATCTTCTTTTCAAACTTATTATAACAGAAAACTCAGACTCTCTCAATCTGCAACCTTCTTCTCTTTTTTCTTTTAATTTTTTTCAAAGATTCACCATTTGGCAGTTTATTGCCTGATCACGCAAGTCATCGTTAGAATCCAACTTTACCTTAACTTAATATTTTACAAGTAGCACCAGATTGAACTGATCACATTTCACACATTTGATGCACCAAAAATACGCCCATACCGGCACACCGACTTGGGTGTAGTCCAGCAGACACCGTTCTACAGGGGGCCGCCCCAGTTCGATTTAACGCATCACTCCTACACTACACACCACGAACATAGGCCAACCCAACCGCTCTCTCTCTCTCTCTCTCTCTCCCTGGCAATGCCGCGATGATGTACAACACAGAGCCAAACTGCCGTCGTAGCTGTAGCTATGTCGGGGTGAACCCACTCTAGGGGATATTTTTATGCTCGATAACACACCTTTAAAGCTCATGAAAAAAAGCGAACCCGAAACTTCCTAGGGGTATGCACATTCAGGTCACTTTAATCCGTTCCAAGTGCACATTTTTCGCACATCACTCGAACACGGGGTGTTCACCCGTTCTCTATCGCGTTATCAACTTTATCAGCAGCTTCTCGCAGGGAAGTCTGTTCCTCGCACGCACCAGAGAACACGACTTCCAGAACGTGTACAACACACCGAACCGAAGACCGTAGTTGGCTGTCTTCTTGCGGGCACGGGACGGAACTTGGTCTTTTTTTATTTTTCAGACCAGGCAACACTTGTACACCACGGCCACGACTCGGACTACTCGGGCTAATGATAATTCGAGCAGTTCCAAACAAGACGACGACGACGACGACGGTTGCAATGCCTTGGCAGTGTATGTTTTCATAAAGGTACGTGTACGTGAACCATTTGAGCTGTGTTGGTGAGTTATGATGCAGTGATGCCAGCATATTTTTTTAATATTATATATTTATCAGCAATTTCATTTGAAAATAGGATAAATCGAAATGAAAGTTCTCCGATCGGGCTCCAAATCTTTCTTGGGGTTCCTTGGCCAAATAATTAGACCCGTATTTTATTGTTTGACCATTAGGGTGACCTACACCGTGCAAGGGTGGTCCCAAAATGGCTATATCCTGATTTTTGCGTAAACCACGTTTTTCAAAAAATCGTAACTGCGCGTCATTTTAACCAATTTTTGCTGTCATATACGCAAATTATAGGTGACTACCGAAAAATCTAGCCTAACATTTGAAAATGCCGAATGAAACATTAAAATCTCGGGTTAGTTTTCAAAAGGTCGTGTACTCTTCTAACGCACTACTAATGATCTACTCGAGCAGAAATTCCAAAAAAATAAATTTAAACAAAAATATCGCCCGCATATAAAAGGTCCAATGTGCTTTTCATACGGAGAAGTCACATACGTCCTTGGTCATGCAATGTACTTACGCTCATAGAAAAAGGACATAAGTTCAGTTTTAATTACTTTATGATTATGCGCACATGAGTTTTTACGAAAAAAGATGAATATTTGTTATCCCGTTAAAAACATTGCGCTGATTATATGACTTAAAGGATGCGCGAAGAATATTTTCCAATTTGCCAGCCAGAAAAACCCAGTTTCAGTCATTTATTCCGGAAGAGGCGGATAGCTTCCCCCAAAATCATCATTTTATGTGGCAGCCTAAACCAACACTAAATCAAGTTGCATAATCTGTTCAGGATCAAGCGGTAATAACCGCATCCATCTTATCACGCGTAAGCGCCCTCTCAAAACTCCAGGAACCCAGAGTTCTTCATGGTCCTATTGCCGTTCAAGAGCCAAACGACATGCGACACCTAGTGTTGAGTAGCAGAACAGAGCGAAGAATGTCGATTGAAATTTCCGCCCTTTGAGGTTATGTATGCGAATTCTGTTTTGTTAAATTCCAGCGTCCAAATAACTTTTGAGCAAAAATTCGAGCTGATACTTTGTTAACTTTTGATGCTCTATCATTTAAAACAATATTATTTTTTCAAAATTATTTTTTTTTTAATAATTTTTATTGCGTTAATTGATAGAGGGCAAAAAGTTTACACTCGTACTGCTTGAATTTTTTCTCAAAAGTAGTTCTAAGAGCTGTAAAATCAATTTTAAGTTTGCTAAAATTTGAATCGTCATTCTTCGATGCTTTGCGCCATCTGTCGGAATTTTTGAGCTTTTAATCGCAAATAGACCACTGAAGAAAAGATAAACAAATCAGTGGTAATTCGTCATTTTGTTCGTGCTCTCAGCTAGCGTATGAGCCAACGCGAGAGAGGAAGAATAAAATCTGTCAGTTGGACCTTTCTCCCCTGCGATGTTTTCTCCCAATCTCCTCCAAAAACACAAAGCATCGACTGCCCTCTTTGCGGGGGGTGTTGAAACGATGTTCAAAACAATAATGTTTGATTTAAATATGGTTTAGTCATAAAATAAATAAATTTTGCCAATGGTCGTATTGTCATTCTTACTCAAAAAATGTCGCAAGTACAGGGACGTATGAAACAATTTGCTCATGTAAAAGGTCGAATCAACCTGGTGTGGTAAAACAAGGCTAAAACACACATTAATTGTTAAAAAAATTTAATTCACTTGATATGACAACCATAGCTTATAGTCAAAGCAATGATTTTGACTAAAAATATACCCTTGAAACCCACTTACATATAAATAAGAATTAAAATAATGATCGAAAACTTGTTCATTAGGGTTTGGCTCTTACGACGTTTTGAAAACTAACCCGAGAAATGTTGTTTAGACTGTATCTGGGCCAAACAACTGATGTCTAATTTTTTTTTATCGGATTTCTTGGAAAATTGTACGAAACATACTCAAAAATGGGAGGTGTTTATTAACCCTTTTCAGTCCTGATTTTTTTTAAATAATTTTTAGGTATATGAAAAAAATATTCTTATAACCATACGAAAATTATAGGCTAGCATAACAAAAAATATGTTTTGGACATATTATATGACTCATATATGACCCAATCTGGTCTGAAAGGGGTTAAAAGGATTCCGAGATTTTTTTTTTCAGCGCGCCGCACGCAGAGTGATTACCAGATTTTGATTTTGGAATTCCCTGTTATCTCTTGAGATCAAAAGGATTTTTTTTTCCAGATTGTTTACATCAAATTACATTGTTTTCTATCGGTCTATCGTAAAGAGATACGATTTTAAACTTAAATAATTAAAATTCAAATCTGGAGCAACATTTGGAAGGGGAGCAGTTCTCTCAGATTTCAGTCATTCGATTTTTTTGTATTTTTTAATCCGGCTGAAACTTACAAATTTGGCAGCTGTCCATACAAAAACGATAAATGAAAATTGAAAAATCTGTATCTTTTGAAGGAATTTTTTGATCGATTTTGTGTATTCGGCAAAGTTGTAGATATGAATATGGACTACACTGAAAAAAAAGAATACACGGTAAAAAAAATTTGGTGATTTTTTATTTAACTTTTTGTCACTAAAACTTGATTTGCAAAAAACACTATTTTTATTTCATTTTTTGATATATTTTAGAGGACAAAACGGTGCACTTTATCAAAATTTCACTCGGGTACTTTTTGATTGCAAATTTGATTTTACATCGAAAAATGAAGTTTAAAAATTTTTGCGACCGATACTTCGATTTTTTGAAAAAATCAGTATTGATTAAAAAAATCATAACTCGGTCAAAGATTTTTTGCACAACCTGGAAATTCCTGAAATGTTGGCATTGTCCTCTAAAACATATAAAAAATAAAAATAGTGTGTTTTTGCAAATCTAGTTTTAGTGACAAAAAGTTAAATAAAAAATCAACAAAAATTTTTTACCGTGTATCATTTTTTTCAATGTAGTCCATTATACTCCATATATCTTTGCCGAAGACACCAAATCGATGAAAAAATTCCTTCAAAAGATACAGATTTTTGAATTTTCATGCATCGTTTTAGTATGGACAGCTACCAAATTTGTATGGAAAATTATATGGACAAACTAATGATGCAAAATGGCTTCTTTGGGCATACCGAAGGCACCAAAAAAGTTTCATTCGGATTAAAAAATACAAAAATTAAAATTCTAAAAAAAGACCGATTTCGTAGAGAATTGCTCAGGGGCGTTTAAAACATTTATGCAAATATTCTTCATTTGTTGTGTCTCACTTGTTGAAAAAAACTCGTATAAATTGAAAAAGAGCTTGAATTTTGTGAGTATTTTTGCTTTGATCAAAAAAGCTTTTTGCATTATTAGTATGTATCTTCGGTACAATTGTAGGTATTGATGTGAAGAATATTAGCAAAGAAAGATGCAATTTAAAAAATGATTGTACAATCCAGTTTCTACATGGATAGAAATCCGGTATGCAAATCAGCTTACGCTATGTTGTTGAAATCGTAAACATTGAAATGTTTCCAAAATCGTCAACATTTTAGATCGATTTCGTTCCAGCCATATTTTTCAAAAAATATTAATTAATTTAAATAAATATTGATTTTCCTAAAGTGCTGCGTCTATTTTTGATGTGTGGTCTAAAAAATCAAAATTTGTAAAGAAGCCTGAAAATGCACTATTTGCTAAAAATACAAAAATAAACTTTGTTGAACATATCCCAACTAGTAATCGAGTTTTTGAATATTTAGAAATGTGTTCTTTTGTCACCCTGAACTTCGGGCCAATTGAAAAGGGTTGGCCCCTGTAATATAATTTGCTAAACAGTCTAGACTCGATTATCCAAAGTATCGATTATCGAACAAGCGAACAAAAAAAAAGGATTTTTCATATTTTTTACTTTCTTACTTTTGACATTAATTTCGAGTTCCGAGACCCCATTTTAGTCAAAAATGCATTTTTTTTTTCAATATTTCTTCACCGCCTTTTTGGTCGCCATCTTGGGTTTAAACATTTTCAATTACTTTAGAGTAGATAAGGGTTTAGTATAAGCTCAACAATCAAAAATAAGAAAACGAATAAAAGTTTGTTGTTGTGATTCGATTTACCGAAGTTTCGATTATCCAAAGTGAAATTTTGCCAAGACCTCGGATAATCGAGTCTGGACTGTATTACCAATACATATCAATTTCGTTGATTCCGTTGATTTCGCAGAATTTTCAAATAAGACGTCGGATGAAAATTTTAGTCATTTTTTCCACATATTCTTGACATACCTGAACAGCATGATTGATCTTTCGTTATGAACAAAACATTCAAATTTCAAATATTTTTAAAAACATTTAGATTTCACGGTAAAAATGTTTTTTGACTAGTTGTTTTTTTAGCAACACAAGAACTTAAAAAGTGATTGCAACGTCCTTCTTACATTTTTGTTAAATATCATTGAAACAAACACTTAACTATCAAACACCTTCTGGCAACACTGCCCACCGCTCACGTGTACCTTTAAATCGCACGCAATACATTCACACAACGTTGCCACACACTGCAAGTGTGTGCATTTTGCTCCGTACCATTCACTATCGTCGCCACCGTCATCATTCACACCGAACTCTCATTGATTGTACAACAAACATACCGTTTGCCTTTCGGTCACTCAGACCAGGCCGGGGCCATCCAGCCAACGCAGCGTGCGGTTGATACCCTCGTTTTACCGATTTCCGTGCCCCCGTGGAATTCCCCTCGGCAGAACTCTTCCTCCACCGATCGGCGTTTCCGTCCTCTGTCCCAGTTGGTGACCGGCTTCGACTCAGAGACTAAACGGTCCACAGCAGTTCTAAGGAATCGCAAACATAAAACGTTACGAAACAACCCCCTCTTCGTTGGCCTTGTACATCAAGGACTCCTCCCAGAACCCCATAAAAGGAATGGGAAATGCACCAGAAAAAAAAATCCCCCGAACGGGTAGACTGACCCCATCCAAGCCCCACGAGAGGACCGGCCGTCGGGTGGAAGCAGCAGGTTATTCCGATAATCTTTGCAAGTTCACCCATGTTTGCGCTGGGAATTGGTGTTGGTGTCGCGTAAAGTCACACATACAAGCACAGACGAGGCAGTTGCTTTTCCCGTTCTTATTTTGGGAGGAAATCCGATGGAGTGGCCAACTAAACAGTAGCGGTCGGATGTTGGGTACTGTGGGCGTTATGTAATATCTGGAATGTTTTTTTAAAAGTCCAGTAAACAAAATTTGTCAGGAATATCAAAAAACAACTAAAACGCAAAAAAATATATGTAAGAAATCAGTGATAAAATTGAATGTATTTTAACATTCCAACGCCCAAGGCCCCAAAAAAGTTGGAACGGTAACTTCAACTCGCTGGTTCTCGGGCATAGAGCTATCTAAGCCCGATCTCACACACACTAGCACACCATTTGTTTTGCTGGCTGGTACAAAATTTAACCTCACTTATTTTCGTGTACGTACATGCAATACATGCGCACGTAGATAACTCTATAACTCAACCAATCAAGATGATTCTTCTTTCCAGTGATTTGTTAGGATGTCTAGATGATTCTAGAACTTTAAAGAACTTAATTTGATCAAATCTGTCATTTTTGCGATTAAGGCTAGTATGCTGATCGGAAGGAAAGGGGTCAAGAAACAGCTTTACGAACAGCAGAACAAAGGAGAGAGAGCGATTTCTTGGGGCTTTTTTTCACCCTCTCTGACTTGCTTGCGCTGCCGCTGCTGCCCATTTGATTTTTTTCTTGACCGGTTCCTTCCGAAGTGCGTATACCGCTTTAAAAACATCGTTCCAACTTTTTTTTCGCGTGTAAAAAAAAATCGCCAAAAATTCCGCGGAGGCAGTCATTTTAAAAAAGGTGGAACGATGTTTTCGGTCGCAGAAATTACAGATTTGTTCAAATCAAGTTCTGCAAAATTTTAGGATCATCTAGACATTCCTACAAATCACTTGAAACAAGAATCGTCCCGATTGGTTGAGTTTTGCCCGAGAACCAGCGAGTTGAAGTTAACGTTCCACCTTTTTTGGGAGGCTTGGGCGTCCGTGTAAGTTGGACATGCATTGGGCGTTCCAGTGTTAATATAACATTTCAATTAATCACAAATTTTAACTTGGGAATTCAATTTATTGGTATCATGTGATCTTGAGGACCTGTTAGTCTTTTTTGAAAACTATTAATAACGGTGGTCCCGTCACGTTATACATTTTAGAATGATTTTTAAAATACGTTTCCGACGAACCAACAATATTGAAAATCTGACAATTCTATCATAAGTTATGAGCACTTAAGTATTAATTATAAACTTTTTTGAAGTTGAAATATCTGATATTTTGATTGATGTTTTTTTTATCATGAGCGAAAATTTGGTAACCTTATCAAAAGTAATTAATAATGAAATTTAAAGAACATTTTAAAGTGATACTAGAGAAAGAAAGAGTTACAGTCCAGACTCGACTATCCGAAGCCTCGATTGTCCGAAGTTTCGATTATGCGAAGTTCAATTATCCGAGGATGGTATGAGACCTCAAACTTTTTTTTCGTTTTTTTTATTTTCTTATTTTTTACATCAAATTCTAGTTCTGTAATCCCTCAAATTTAAATGGTTGATTGCCTATAAAATTACAAAATATGGCTAAACAAGTCCAAATAAGCTAAATTTATTTAATAATGCAGGAAAAGGCGTTTTAGATTGTTTTGATTTGATTAGACTTTTATTTTCATTGAAATTTTCTAGTTGCCCCCTGATTTTCAAACCAATTGAAACCAATGAGCGACATGAACTTTGAAAAAAATTTGCAACGGCCTAAATGTTTATACCAACACATTTTAAATACTGTTGCCGAAAAGATACAAAAAAAATGTCCTTCCGCTTGAATTCCAGGAATCCTCGTAGCACTTTACAATTTTCCCAGGAAACAATATATTTTTGAAAGTTGGACACTCTACTAAAATTGTTATTTTAAAATTGAAGCAAAAAAGCAATTGTAAATTATTCTGAATACAATTTAAACGCCTAATTTATGCATTTTTAATCCAAACAAAGACTTTTTAGTCTTTGACGAATTTACATTTTGAGACAACAGATCGGTTTAAATGTAGAAGTTTGGGAAAAAAGCAATTCGTTTTCAAAATTTTGCTTTAAAATTCTCATCATTTATTTTAAAACCGTGCAAAATGGCTGTTTTGGTCTTAGCGAAGCCCCGGACTAAGTTTCAACCAAATCGATAAATTTAAATGAAAACTATAAGCGAACATTTTTTGATTCGACTTTTTTACGGAAATTGTCGTAACTCTGAATAGAAAACAGTCAGAGTCCCATTTTTTTATAAGGTCCTGTAGAAACGAAATTTGGTTTATTGGACCTTTTCAAAAAAAAAAACTCCAGAATTAAATTTGAAATAAAAAAAATAAAAGCAGTTTTAGATTACTCTGAAAACATTGTATATTGCCTATTTATGAATCAAATCAAACAAAACTTAATACGCAGAACGGTACAAAAGTATAAAAAACTATATTTTTTATAAATTAAATCATATTTTTCTAAATTTGACAGTAGCATAATTGTGTAGCATAATAGAAATAATAGGCAAATAATTGGCTTCAAATTTGTTTTTTTTTATCGAAGTTAAATAGCTATTTTGGTCAATGAGAAGCCCCCTACAAAATTTCAGACAAATCGATAAATGCAAATGAAACCCTGACTTAAATTAAATTTTAAGTCATAGCACCTACAAAGTTCTAGCCATCTCGAAAAATATAAAAAAAAACTCGGAATTAGTGTTTTGCTTGCCTTGGAAAAAAAGAAGAGCTATTGATTTCATGAATGAATCCATTTAAAGAGCCCCACAACACACGCCCGTTACTGTACGGTGCTACAAGCCAACCCACTTCGAGTACTGTTCCTTCCTCGCAAAACTCACAAACACACACACATACAGATTCACCCACCGTACACCGTTCCAATACCAACGCAGAGTTTGCCTCTCTCCTCTCCCTCTTCTCCACACTATCTTTACGTTGCCTTTCGCGTGAGTCTCCGCCGTCACCACAGTTCAACAGCAGCATACACGCATACCACCAACGTCATCAATCATCGATCATCATCATCATCATCAGCACACACCAATACCACCCCAAAACCACACCACCAGTTTCGAGCTCGACGCCGCGCGGTTGAAAAATTTGAAAAAAAAGCTCAGCCTGCTACCGTCGAAGAAAACGAAGACACACCACACTCTGATTTGGCACAAAACCTTTCGCCTTCCGCTGCTCCTTGAACCCAAATATTCACTTCCGGGAACCCTTTGGGAAACACTAACCCGGGTGCGAAAAACCCCTCCGACCGAAGCAAAACCGACCACGCCGCGAAATTACCTCCGGAGCAGTAATTTTTGGTCGTGTTTTCTTCTTTCTTTTGTTACGGGCAACACACCACTCTCCACTCGATTCTCGAAGTTCGGACCGACTCTCTTTGCTCGTTCGACGACCGCGAGCCCCGACGGACGAATTTGCTTTGGTTCTGTGTTTGGCTGTGGCTCACACGCAGGCAGCCAGGCCAGCACCACTTTTGGATTGGTGGCCTGGTGTTGGTGAGAAACGATGCCACGCACACACACAAACACGTGCTCGATATCGTCGTTTGCAAGCGTGGAATGTTTCTCACAGATAAGCGAATCAAGCAAGCTCTAAATTTTTTAGGAAATTTCTGCCATTTTTAATTTAACCTAATTTATGTTTCAAAATAATTTTAAATGCGGTCCAGACTTGACTATCCAAAGTTTTGATTATCCGAAAGTTTGTATGGGACTTCGGATAACAGAATCATAAAACAAAAACTCATTTTTATTTTGTGTTTCATTGCATTGCCTTGGCGTTCTCGATTGTGAGATTCCTACTCGAAACTAAGTGTCCGAAGGCGTGATTGTTGAAGCAATTGCAAACCGCTTTTTACACCTTAGCTTCCATCCACCCCGGGATTCGAACGGGCGACCTTTGGATTTTGAGTCCAACTGCCTACCAGCGACTCTACCAAAACAGGATCCAGGGAGACGAATCCTACACTTGACTGAGCTAACGACCTAATCTCTAAGATTAGACCTGGGCCAACATTTACTTCCCCGTCCGACGGAAGGCGTGATCAGACAAATCTCGTCTCGAAAAAAGCCGTCTGGGATCGAACCCAGGTCGACTGGGTGAGAGGCAACCACGCTTACCCCTACACCCGGGTCTTTATTAATACCAAATGTGGGTACTGCGAATTAATTTTAGTCAAATGTGAATAGTTGACTCTCTTTTTTTCAATATTTCATCACCAGCGTTAACCTCCATTTTAGGTTAAGAAATTCTAAATCACTTTAGCATAGTTTAGGGGTCATACTAGGCTCGACAATAAAAAAAGAGAACGTTTGATTGTTTTGATTCAATCGGCTCGAAAAATCAGGGGGCTTAAAGAGCTGTTTCAAAAAACTATGATTTTTTTTATGGAAATTTAAGTGCAATCAGTTGAATTCAATTTAATCTGCATTCTCATGCACTCAGCGAAAAAACTATATTGAGTCCATAAGTTGAACCTTATGGACGTCATACGGTCAAACAATATCCATTAACAATATTCATGGCTTTCATAAGTTTCTCATATAAATTTCGTAATTCGTAGAGAAAACTTACACAAATAATGCTTTTTACGTATGAAAGCCATACGTTCTTCGAATTCATTAGCAATATATAGATTATCTATAACGTTATTTTATGGAAAAACATTATAAGGTGTTCTTATGAAAATCACGCATGGTGTTACCTTATAAAATTCATGTGATAAACTTATACAAATTAAAATATAAAATCCTTTATTTATATGGCATTATTATAACATTTATATTTTTTACAAATGATTTCGTTCATATGCAAACCATATATATTTTATAGTTTGTTTTGGCTGAGTGTGCGTTTAGAATCATTTTCATTTTTTCAAAAATCTTTTGAATTTTAATTAATTTTTGATGTACAGAGCCCAAAAAGTTTTTTTGTCAAAATAATAATGATTGCAAAACAACTGAGCTAGTGTTAAATGCATGTTAAAACACTTTTTCATCAAAATGTTGAAATTATGGCTTGAAATTCAAATATGTAAATATGAATTGCAGATAAATCAATAGAATTTTTAAATATTTAAATAAATATGATTTGGTTTCCACCTTTTTTTAATAATCTGCTGGAATAATATTTAAATGTTGTATTATGGTGATAGAGATCATCATCTAAAGATGTATTTAAAATAACGAATTTTTCACTAAAAATTCTGTTTATAATAACCGTTAAAAAAACATTTTTAGTTAAAATGTTAAATTCCAGTATCCTTGGTATCCTGCCACAGTGAGTTGCATATGCCTAATAACTTGACAAATTTTGGCAAAACCAATTGGCCTGATTAATGATATTAACAACACTTCGCAAAATTATCTGTAATGTGGTGGAAAACATCTGAATTTCGAAAATATTTTTAAATTCGTTCAATTATAAAAAACATTATAAATTGTTTTGAGTTGAATGTACTTAAAATTCAATTGATATTTTGATCGGGTTCAAAATTGAACTGGAGGTTCATAGGCCGAAATAATAAGACCCGTTTTTTTGTTAAATAGGGTGAACTATTTTTTTTTGTAAATGTTCTAATTTCGACAAAAAATCAAAGATTAAATATTTTATAATTAAAGACAATATAATATTTCCATCATAAAACTTTTAAATTTCAAAGAAATTTAAAATGCAATCAATTAAAAACATTTCAAAATAAGTTTACTGCATTTTATTTAATTCGGAAAATATTGACTCATTTAATAGATTTGAAAAGGTCTTTTCTTTACATTTAATTTATTTCGTTGCTTTAAAAATTACATTGGTGCAGTTGACTACTATAAAACAGCTGGTTTGTGATAAGAAGCAAGAGAGGTTGCTGGTACTTAGGAGAACGAATTGTTCAGAGAAGTAAAAAATATGAAAATAATCGAAATTTATAACAAATATTAAATTAAAAAAATAAAATTATGATAAAAATTTATTTAAAAATAATAATAAAATATAAAACAATAATAATTCTAGGTGAAGAATGGTTAGAGGAATGTTTGAATATGTATTAAATTAAAACAAGCAGCAGCGCAAAAAAAGAAAAAAAAAGCTAAAACAGGATTTTTTATGAATTGATAATGTCAACTTTAATTGATTAAAATGCATTTTGCAACTTCATTTTACATTTTAAATATATTGCAATAAGTTTGTCTTAATTTCAACCTCAAGCAGAGTTATGGACAAATCAGGGGGCAAAACAAAATTGTATCAAATTAAACTAGAAGTCTAATGAACTTAAAACAATCTGAAATTGATTTTTATGCATTAAAAATCATATTTAGCATGTTTAGGTTCGTTTAAAAATATGTTGAATTTTTATGAAATTAACTGTCAATACTTTGGAAAATGATGATTGCAAAACAACTGAACAGCTCTTCAATGTATTTTAAAACATTTTTTACCAAATCGACGCTGTCGTGCTATCATGTCGCACCCGCCATTCTGAGAAAAACGCGTTTTAATGTTTGACCTTAAATAAACATAAACGAGAGCAGGCAATGTAAACAATAAAAAACACGTTTTTTTGTCGACCATTCTTTGCATTGCCCCAAAGTATGGTTGTATTTGGTTGCCAGAGTTCCGAGTTTTAACTACTTGTACGTGCGTCAAACGCGTTCTAATCTGAAATTCCTTTGGCCAATTGTCGCACTTACATCAATTTTCAGGTTGTGTCAAGATAGCACGACAAGATTGAAACTTCTTTCATGTGAAAAGTGACAAAAATCCGCGGAGCTTTTTTGGTTTTTAATGAATATCTCAGGATTGAAATCGATTTTTGGGGATCTGTGAAGGTCAAAAAGTGAGGCATTGTGACCTGCACAAAATGGCGTTTTTAACTCAATTTGGCCAAAAATGCACGTACGACAATTTAGCACGACGGGAAATGTCTAAATCGTGGCTTGCATTAAAATTTTTCAACTTTTATATTTTTTTGCCGTAAGAATCTAATTAGATTTCAAAAACTGTTCAAGTACTGTGCGACGAAAGCTCGCACGATACACTTTATGTTTTGCAACAACCCCGATCATGTTGCACTTCATCATGGCCGACCGGGTGAAGCTTCTGTGCGACTTGAAAGCTCGTTCATGCTTCTGCAGTAGTTCCATACATTTGAATTTTCTTTTGCACGTAAATATTCATGGAGTGTTCTTTAAATAAAACAAACCTTAGTTGATTTCACCAATTTAGTTTATTGACAAATTCTGGCTTAAAACGGTTTTGGTTTGGGGGATCACAATCGTATAAGTGTGCTGTATTGTTTTTTTTTTTTTTGTTTATTCAGTTTGCTTCATTTATAAAGGGAAGAATTAAAAGTCAATTCAATGCTCTCAATCAAACTCAAATCTTATTTGGTTATTTTTTGCTGGTTTGCTTGACGCAAACCTATGTTATGTATGTTTAGTCTTTAGAAGGCGACAGTACTGGGAAAGAACAACTGGTAAAGTTTTACTTGGAAAAAGCTCGTCGTTTTTTTTTTCGTCTTCTGATTCTTTAGCGCCTCCTCTAACCGGACCTTTAAGGATTGATCGATGAGCTTCGTTTATTTTAGCTAGAGAGATTGCACATTTCGACAACCGTTCGTGATATTTCAGCAGATCAATAGTTTTCTTTTGCAAGTTGTTCAGTAACTTGTAACGATCTGTTTGTTCTTCCTTTGGAATAGCTAGACTACGATGAAAAAGATTTTGTTGTATTGGATATGAAAGTAGTTTTGTTTGATTTTTTCTTTTGTATATTTACACTTTTTGTTCGATTGCAACGATTTAAAAATTTGAGTAGCTAAAACTATCTAAATAATATTATGTTTGAGTTTTCAAGACCAACGCTTGCTGAAAGAAACTTTCAAGAATAGTGACATTACACTTAAAAACGAACCTTAAGGAACATAGGAAATATTTACAACAATGGAACTGCACTTTCAATTTGCTTGAATATTTTTGCTATTTTTTGGAAGAAAAAGGACTGAATAAAGGTCGTAATTTTACTTATATCCTATCTAAAGTTTTTGTATAATACAGTACAACTTGTCACTTCGAATTTATGTTCTTGTGCAGAGGGCGCGCGTCCGACATTGAAACCAACCTTAAACTGCTAGGCAATTCCTCACCAATCAGCCAACTTCATCTTCGTTAAGTACCCCTAATGTTTCCTCTGCTCTTGAAATTAGCATGTACCTAGTCTACGTTTCGAAAGTAGTTAGTTTTGAGTGTTGTCGTAAGAAAAGAAATTCGTCAAACTACCGTTACGATCAAAATTCAAAAAATAGCACCTATCGGATAAAGTATCTTTGTCTTAATCTTCATTTTCACTGGGTAAATTTGTTTCTCTTGTTTTCGTTATGGCATCATTTTGTTCACAATTGCGTTCACTTTTGTTTGCTCGTCCTGCTTCAAACAAGAATCTTCGTCAGCTTCACCAAGTTTGTCGTGCCGTACTTGGTCAGGTTCAGCGGAAGTGCCGCCGGGTTTTTCTTGGACTGCGTGTGCCACGTGAGAATCTAAAATGAAATCAGCAGTTTAAAAACTTGTTATTTTTGGAGTCGTCTCATCAACTCCTACCTCGGTGCAGTTGGACGCCAGCAGGTCAATCTCCTTCATGTCCAGCGGGTCAAGACTCCGCAGAAAGCCGTCCTCTTCGTAGCCCGCCTTGAAGGGCATCTCCGCCTTTGGCCGGGATAGCAGGAATTTCACACTCACCGCAAACCCGGCCATGTCGATCGGGTACTTGCGGCCGCCGATCCACCCGTCGTAGAACCCGCTGATGGTGCCGTTGGCCACGATCGGACTGCTGACGCCGTACTTGGAGATGAGCCCGACGGGCCACATGCCGACCTTGCGAATGTGGCGCATCTGTTGAGAATAAATTTCGTTGTAAATTGTCCTTAAATTTATGAAAACTGTATTCTAACCTGCTCAAAAATCTGCAAATTGTACGTGTTGTCGTCGTCCGCAAAGTACAGCACTCCTTCGGTGGCGTTCGCGCGGATCCACTGGAGACCCCGGTTTCGGTTGGACACGCCACGTGGCTTCACCTTGAGCTTGCGGTATTTGGCCGGCATCGGAGCTGAAATGAATACAATATGAGGTCTTTAAATTGTGTCCTTTGGTCATGTTGGATCAAGGTTATTGGAAATGACAAAATTCATGAAGTTTCAAAAGTTGCAAAACAAAATGGCGGGCCCAAGTACGCACCTGTAAGATGCACGAACGGCACATCGATCTGGCGCAGCAGTCGCGTTACGGACTCCGTTCGGCTTTCGGCGTCCTCCACAATCAGCCAGAACAGGTTCGGCACGTGTTTGAGGGTGTACCCGAGCCGGGTGATTTCCGCCAGCTGTTCGGGCCGCCGGTACGTCGGCGTGATAATGTACAGCGGGGGCAGCTGTTTGGTGTCCGCGGGGAACCGCGCCGGGATCTTCTGTAACGCAACGTAGAGTAATTTGCAATCAATAAAAGCCTCCGGAATGGCCGGCAAAGCGAGCCGGCAATAAAGACATAACATGTAAAGCACGATTGATTGGTTTTTTGGGCCGAGGACCTATTTTGAACTCAAATTGCTTGAAATTATTTTAAAAACCAGTTGATATTATGTTTAAACTCTTTTGCAAAACATAACCTAAATCTGTTTTTTTTAATCCCTCAAATCGATCAAACGTCAACAATAGGTTCGCTCACCCTACCACCCCGCAAACAAAAGAGGGTCCTTTGAATAAATTAATACGGACTAGTAATCCTTTTTGGGCAGACTAGTAACCCCTTTTAGGGGTTCGGAACGCTTGATGACTCCGACTAGGACGGCCATGATTGAGTGAATTCGATTCACGTTCCACGCAGTGTGGTTGTGCGCGATGTTGGTTCAGGGAGGGTGAAGCGAGGGGAGTCCTTTAATTAACGGACGGCAATCGTTCATTTTCATTAACCATTACGCCCCCTCGGTTAGTTGGTTGCGGGATATGTCAGGGCATCAGGATGGGGCTTATGTTTTGTCGATATTGTGGTGGAGTGATTTGTGGAAAGTGTTACAGAATGTTACATTGCACGACGATCAAAAATGATTTGTTTCATCTCATGTGAATCAAACAATAAAGACAGTTTCTGGATGGATACAACCGCATCGACTCCATAAACAACTTCCATTCCTAATTATAAAAAAATGATGATCTCGCCTTTTGTTTCAGATTTGTTACAGACTTCAACTCAAGTTCTTTAAAAGCCGCACATTTTTCATTATTGCAACGATTTTTAATGATCGATAACAATACTCTCTCCTTTGGCGAACAAGAAATTTGATCCACTTTGACAGTTCAAAATTGAAGCCGTTTTGCAAACCACTACTCAGCACCCGGGTTCACCCATACAAGTCTCCATACAATTTTGGCAGCTGTCCATACAAAAATGGTACGTAAATGTTCAATCAGCTGTAACTTTTGAGTAAATTTTCTGATCAAGTCTTGGGCAAGTCTTGTAGGTATTGATGAGGACTGTTGAGAATAAATAGGTTTTTTTTCACAAAAACTCAATTTCCCAAAATATGTATTTTTTTAATTTTTGAGATTTTTTTTTATATGTTTTAGGGGACAAAAATTCGCAACTTTTGAGCCATAGAGAAGTATGGAATGCGAAAATAGAGAAGTGTGGTCAAAAAATCTGCCGCCGAGTTATGATTTTTGAAAAAATAGTGATATTTGGAAAAAAATCTAAATTTCATGCAAAACAAATTTTTGATCGTTTATTGTATGCAAAACAAGCCTTACCCGGCAAACTTCGTTCTGCCTTTTTTTTCGTTTGTTGACGTTTCTGGCTTGTTTGCTAATTCATTTTACGTGACTTATCCCATACAATCTGCAGATTTTCCGGAATCGGTTCCAGAGTGGCCAAAGTTGTAACTTTTTTGGCGTAAGAACCTTCCTTGGGCTTATACGAACCCAACGCAACAAAGAGCACCTCAATCCGACGTTCCGTATTGAACTGATTCGCGTTCGAACAAAACCGTCGAATTTTTTTATATATATAGATTGAATTTGCAATCGAAAAGTACATTACAGATTTTTTGATAAAGGACTTCGTTCAAAAGATATAGCCACTTAAAGTTTGATTTTAGCGAAATATTTGCAGCTTATATATTTCTAAAAAAAGTGTCAATGAGTAACCATATCTAAAAAAATAATTTTGAGAAGTTCAGAAAATTTGCTATAAAATTGTCTAAGAGACATTGAAGATTGGACCTCTGGTTGCTGAGATACACCGGTTTAAACAAAAAGGAACAAGAAAATTGAAGTTTTCTAAGTCTCACCCACACAACCCGATTCTAATAGAGCTATCTAAGCCCGATCTCACGCACACAAGCTTACCATTTGTTTTTGCTGGCGGGTACAAATTTTAACCTAAAAATCCTTCGTGTACGTACACGTAATACATGCGCACGTAGATGACTCTATAGCGATATCTCAGCTAATGGTCTGATTTTCAATGTAAAAATATGAAACATTCGTGAAATTTCCCAATCTTTTCAAAAGCAATATACTAAAAAATGGGTCAAGATTAATATTTTAAAAGGGTTAAACATTCAATATAACGCCATTTTGAAATGTTTGTCTTGATTTTTTTCAAAATAATGTTTTTGAAAAGATCGGGAAATTTCACGCATTTGTTAGTGCTCTAAAACATTTAAAAAAATCTCAAAAATAAAAAAACAATACGAATTTTGGGAAACTTTATTTTTGTGAAAGAAAGATAATTAAAAAATCTCAGATCTCAGTTGAAAGGCTCTTTAAATCCCTTGATTACAAATGTAACATAATGGAACAGAACTACTTAATTCTAATAAAAACACAAGTAGGAATTAAAAATTGAAAACAAAACCATACCTAAACAGAAAAATTTCAAGTAATAATAATAATTATCAAATCTGTTCTCATTCTTATTGTTTTTTTATCATGAGAAATTCTCTACCAAAACCGGAAATGGATTTTATTTGTATTTTTTGATTTGGCTCAAACTTTGTGGGGGCCTTTCATATGACCAAATAAACTATTTTGTGTGATTGGTTCATCCATACAAGTCTCCATACAATTTTGGCTGCTGTCCATACAAAAATGATAGGTAAATATTCAAACAGCTGTAACTTTTGAGTGAATTTTCTTGGGCAAAGTTGTAGATATTGTTGAGGACTTTTGAGAAAAAATAGGTACACGGAAAAAAAATTGCAGATTTTTTTATCATCTTTTTTTTCACTAAAACTCAATTTCCCAAAAAACATATTTTTTGATTTTCGAGATTTTTTGATATGTTTTAGGGGACAAAAACCCGCAACTTTTGAGCCATAGAGAAACATGGTCAAAAAATCTGCCGCCGAGTCATGAATTTTTGAAAAAAACAGTGATTTTTGGAAAAAAAATCGAAGTTTCATGCAAAAACAAGTTTGACTTTATTTTTTAATGCAAAATTGAATTTGCAATCGAAAAGTACTTTACAGATTTTTTGATAAAGGGCTCCGTTTTCAAGATATAGCCACCGAAAGTTTGATTTCAGCGAAATATTTGCAGTTTTTCAATTTTTAAAAAATAGTGACCATGAGTGACCATTTCTAAAAATATTTTTTTGTAAAGTTCAGAAAATTTGCTATAAAATTGTCTAAGAGACATTGAAGATTGGACCTCGCGTTGCTGAGATAGAGCCGCTTTAAGAAAAAGCATTTTTTTTTAAAAGTGACTATGAGTGACCATTCTAAAAATATTTTTTTGTAAAGTTCAGAAAATTTGCTATAAAATTGTCTAAGAGACATTGAAGATTGGACCTCGCGTTGCTGAGATAGAGCCGCTTTTAGAAAAAGAAACACGAAAATTGAAGTTTCTTAATCTCACCAAAACAACCCACCATTTTCTAATGACCATATCTCAGCAAATAATGGTCCGATTTTCAATTTAATATATGAAAAATTCGTGAAATTTTCCGATCTTTTCGAAAAAAATATTTTGAATTTTTTTTAAATCAAGACTAGCATTTTAAATGGGCGTAATATTCAATGTTTGTATTTTTCGAAAAGATCGGAAAATTTCACGAATGTTTCATGCATTAACATTGATAATCGGACCATTAGTTGCTGAGATATCGTCATTAGAAAATTGTGGGTTATTTTGGTAATTTTAGTGTTTCTTTTTCTTAAAGCGGCTCTATCTCAGCAACCCGAGGTCCAATCTTCAATGTCTCTTAGACAATTTTATAGCAAATTTTCTGAACTTCTCAAAAAAAATATTTTTAGAAATGGTCACTTATGGTCACTATTTTTAAAAATTGAAAAACTGCAAATATTTCGCTAAAATCAAACTGTCGGTGGCTATATCTTGAAAACGGAGCCCTTTATCAAAAAATCTGTAAAGTACTTTTCGATTGCAAATTCAATTTTGCATTAAAAAATAATGTCAAACTTGTTTTTGCATGAAACTTCGATTTTTTCCAAAAAAAATCACTGTTTTTTATTCAAACATTCGTTACTCGGCGGCAGATTTTTTGACCATGTTTCTCTATGGCTCAAAAGTTGCGGATTTTTGTCCCCTAAAACATATCAAAAAATCTCGAAAATCAAAAAATATGTATTTTGGGAAATTGAGTTTCAGTGAAAAAAAAGTTGATAAAAAATCTGCAATTTTTTTTCCGTGTACCTATTTTTTTCTCAAAAGTCCTCAACAATACCTACAACTTTGCCAAGACACCAAATTGATCAGAAAATTCACTCAAAAGTTACAGCTGTTTGAATAATTACATACTGTAAACTGGGGTGACTTTGATAGGTTTTTCAAATGCCCGTCAAATAAGTATCTAAACATTTTTGAGAATTTTAAGTATGTAAGCATTAAGGGATAGTTTATTATCGAACATATATGCAAAAATGTGACTGTTACATTGGATGTATCAAAATTAGTGGCCAAATCAAATTTCTATCAATGTCACCCCGGGCTATCAAAGTCACCCCAGTTTACGGTACCATTTTTGTATGGACAGCAGCCAAAATTGTATGGAGACTTGTATGGGTGAACCAATGACGCAAAATAGCTTATTTGGTCATAGGGAAGGCCCCACAAAGTTTAAGTCAAATAAAAAAATACAAAAAATAAAAATGGTCGAAATCGGCAGATTTCGTAGAGAGTTGCTCACATCGTACTTCTATTCTATTCACGCCACTGGAAGTGTTATTTTAATTTTCACCAAATCACTTCCTTCCAATTGCTTCCGCTCATTGTCACGTCATGCGTTGTGTGTTAAGCTCCAAAGAACGGAAAGAATAAGTGTGAAATAATTTCGAATTGTGCCTCCATCCGCGAAGACCCTGAGAGTAAGTCACCTATTACCCTTCTTTCTTCAACTTTCAAATTGCACAGACTCCTCGTTCTCGTCTAAATATTTTATTGAGCGAAAAAAGCTAATCTTGAGCCATTTATATATAGGAAAGATAAAAATATGAAAAAATAACAGAAATCTGCAGCCTCAGGCGAGCTTTTGCTGCAGTATTTAAGAAGAACAAGTGTTATCACTCGACTTCCGCTTTCCGGATCGTTGATTCGTCGTCAAAGTATCTTTTTACACAGCAAATAAAAAGTGCTGAAAATGATTTTTTTTCTCACAATATTTTATATTTTTCAATCTGTTGGATTATCGTAAGTTAAAAAAAATATTTTTTTACAGTGTCCACAGCTGTACTCGCACACTAAAGGGGTTGAAGAAGTTGGTGTTGGCACCAGGACGATGAAAGGCCTTGTGCTGGTTTTGCCTCCTCCTGCAACACTTGAGACGGTAGTATCACCAACTGCTGGAAACTTTTCGCTCAATGACTCGACGCCGCCGAGAATTTGTTCCACTTTTTTAAACACGGCCCGGTCCAGCCAGCCGGTCATTCTATTCCGTTAAAAGGTTTGAAATTTATGGTGGATTTATGAGCTGTAAAGTTAAGCGTTTCTTCACAGACTGTGACTTTTTTTTTGCTTTTGGAGGAAGGGCGAATTTTGTTTTTGCTGACCGTCGAAGGACTTGGGAGAGCTGCTCGATTTCATGACGGGGTCGTTTTCTAAGCTTCAGTAATTTTTATACTAATTGATGCAGAGCAATGATTTGGTGATGAACTTTTAGTGAGTACTTGAGATGGACTCTTTACATTTTTATGCCACTTTTTAACTCAATTCCATGCTTGGAATTATAGGCAAAATTATGATAGAAATAAGGTCAGGTGCTTGAAAAAGGTAAAAACTAAATATTTATTGACATTTCCAGCAGCAACATTCCGAAAAAGGTAATCTACAAAAAACGAATCTAAATCTGCCGGCTTGAAACGTCCCGTGGTGTATCGTGAACACAATTTTCATCCTGTGGTCTGGTGCTTATTTATGTATTCCCAGCGTGGACCACATACTTCACATTATCGGAGCGGTAAACATGGAACATATTTTGCATCCCAATTTTTACCTCGGGAGCATCGATACATACGTTCTGAATTGCCATCAGCAGTGTGAGTGTGGGAGGCTTTCCGTTCGAGCCCCAGCCAGTTTATCGAATTCCTATCATCGCTACGGGACTTGGGGTGGTTCTGATATTTAAGCTCAACTGATTTCATATCTTAGTTTTGGCTGCTCAGACGTACCTTTTATTATTTTGCTTATTATTTTGTTAAAATTTCATAGAACCACCCTAAGCGTAGATCCACCCGGCAAATTCCACACGTCAACCCGGAGTTCAGTTTGAAATTCATGGCGCAAGGTTACAATCCAATGCACGTCTGGCAATCCTGACGGTGTAAGTGATGGACCACCCCTTACTCCGGCCCACTCGGGCTACAAAGTTTTCCCAGCTGCTGCCGATGCAGCGAATTTGCAGCCCAAGCTCAAACCCCAAACCCTCGTTTCGCCAATCCATCAACACTGGTTAGGCATTAGCTGTAGAGCTTTTCCACTAAATCCCACCGGCTCGTCGGCGGTGTTCTGCGTTATCGTTTTTTGTCAAAAGTGTTGCTCAACATATTTGTTGATGTCAGTAAACGTTTTAGTTTCGTCAAGGTATGATAGATTTGGGCTCCCTGAACATGCTCCAATCGACAGTATTGAATTTAACAGAAATTCCTACCAATAAATAAAATTGCGAAATTCGGGTAGAAATACTATGGAATCATTTTAAACAACCATGCGCACCCTCGTTTATCAGTGGGAGTAACAAAATAAGGGGGTGCACGTGGTTGTTTAAGAAGATTTCATAGCATTTGACCCGAAATTTACAATTTTATTTATTTATTGGAACTTGTTCAGGAAGCCCAAATCTTTCAAACATTGACGTGACTGAAGCGTTTACTGAAGGAGCCATTACACTACCGCAAACAAACAAACAAACTCGCACTTTTTTGTGCTTGACAGCTGGCCAAACTCGCAAACTTGTTTGCGGCAAACTCGCAAAACAAGGCAAAATTTATGTGGACTGACGTTTGAACAAACTAAGCCAGGCAAACTGGCAAACTGTCAAAAAGTGCGCGTTTGTTTGTTTGTTTGCCGTAGTGTAATAGCTCCTTGACAACAACTTCAAAAATGTCGAGTAGTGTGGTATTTATTTGAATAGAAGCGAAAATTTATAATATTAAATCCAATTTATAAGTACCGAACTGGCCGATCCAGTGTCCATTTGAATTACACTCTTCCAGAACATCCAGGAGAGGAAAAGCCCACTCATTCATCGAACACAAGCCCAATGGGCGTGTGATTTGCATTGATGAGGCACGAGCACTTTGGGTTGAAAAATCACGTTGAGGGATTACCTCCAGAGTGCGGAAAATCCGTCCGTATCATGTTTGCGTTCGCGATGGTTTATGGTTCTGGCTGAATCGGTGTGTTTGTCGATGGGTTTGCTTAGTGGCCAGTCCCGTTTGAGTGCAACGGTCGGGGAATGGAGTCAATTTATGGCGTTTTTCGGGGATTTTGAGTGGAGAGATAATCGGGGATAAGGCTTTTTTGGTACTGACTAATTGGGAAATCTGATTCAATATTCGTCATAAAATTGGCTCAACTCCTCCTAAAAAGCAGAAAAAAGTTTCTCTCACCCCATCACTGCTGGTAGTTTGCCCCTTCTGGACGGCCTCCGTCGCCGGTGCCGCCGTAGTCGTCGAGGTGCTCGTTGCCGCACTACTGCTGCTGCTGCTCGACCCCAGCGTCGTGGTACTCCGGTCCGTAGACCGCGCACCCACTGCCGGGCCCACCTCGTTGAACGTCAAACTGCGCGATCGAATCTTGTCCACGAGCGCTCCGTCCGGATCGTCCCGCAAATCGACCAGCGCCTGGGCACCCCCGATCTGGTTCGTCCCGCCGGGCCCATTTCCGCCGGCCAGCGCAGCCGACGAGCTGCTGCTCACAAAGTTCGCTATCGAAAGCTGGTTCTGGCACAGGATTATAAACACCGAACTGATCAGCAGCGTCAGGTACAGCTTGTAGGACTTGATCATCCTGGCCACGTGGTGCAGGATCGGAGCCGTGTTGGGGCGGAGGGTGGGTTTCCCGGGAGTTGCGCTGGAATCGTTCAGTTCCGCCTGGACTGACTCATGATAGTGGTGCTACTGCGGGTATGTCTGTAATGGGAGGAAAAAGAAACCTTTTAATAAAAATTTAAACTTAAGTTCATGTTTGACGAGCAAAAATTTCCATCAGAAAGATTTAAATCAAATTTCCCCCCCGTCAACCAACAAAAAGTTCCTAGGAACGTAATGAAGTTAATTGCCTGTGAATATCATTCCAAGTGATTCTGCACATTTGCATACCACAACTTGGACGACAAAACGACCAGGAGGCTGGACACTGCTGCCGGCATTCATTAGCATAGCCATAGGTCATTCCACAGCGTGTCCTTCTGCCTCGGACAGCCTGTAGCTAAAAGAGGGGAGAGCGATGTCCTGTACAGATTTTCACCCGGGAGCGTGTCGGCAATGCAAAATATGCAAAGGATTGATTTAGGTTTGCACATCTTCCAGGATTGATTCCAGGAAGGAGATGGTTGAGCACTTTCTAATCCTATGAGGAATCAATTATTCTCAATTTGAAGAATGGCATAGGAGACGGCATCAATTAATTGGTACCATGCTAAACTATTGATTTATACGTTGGAATTTCCTGATGCTCGTAAATGTGTAGTTGGATGTGCTCAACCACGAGAGCTTTTTCCGAAGAATAAACAAGCCGTATTCCGGAAACTCAAATATTGCGAGCCGGAATAAATTCGAGAATTCCGTTCGTGATGCAAAACGAAGCAAATAGTCAGTGCGGATACCGGGGTTTTTGAGTTCCTAGCTCTGTTGGATCTATCAAAAATTGCCAAAATGTCATCCATCGGAAATGGAATATGCATGAAGGGTAGAGTAATGTCCAGAGTTCCCAAATGAACCGGTTAGGCTAGGTTCACCTATAAACTTGGTTCGGCTTAAGCCTCAATTTGTGGTTCAATCCTGTTTCAGTGAACCATGAACCATGGCTTAAGCCAGGCTAACCAGGCTAATGAGAACCATAGGAATAATGCACTGTGTAACAAATATTAGAGTGTAGCAATGTTGCAATGTAACATTCATTATACCGTAACATCCGTTACACCGTAATATGATTACACCGTAACATTGTTACACCACAACATTCGTTACACTGTAACATTGTTACACCGTAACATTTTTACACAGTAACATTATTACATTGTTACACCGTAACATTGCTACACCGTAACATTGTTACACCGTAACATTGTTATAACGTAACATTGTTACACCGTAAAATTGTTACACCGTAACGTTATTACACCGTAACATTCGTTACACCGTAGTTTGGTTACACCGTAACATTGTTATACCGTAGCAGTGTTACTACGTAACATTGTTACACCGCACCATTCGTTACACCGTACCATTCGTTACACCGTAGTTTGGTTACACCGCAACATGGTTACACCGCAACATTCGTTGCAACGTAGTTACGGTATAACAATGTTACGGTGTAATAATGTTACGGTGTAACAATTTAACGGTGTAACAATGTTACGGTGTAACAATGTTACGGTGTAACAATGTTACGGTGTAACAATGTTACGGTGTAAGAATGTTACGGTGTAATGAATGTTGCGGTGTAACAATGTTATGGTGTAACGAATGTTGTGGTGTAACAATGTTACGGTGTAATCATACTTCGGTGTAGCAAATGTTACGGTTTGAGCATACTACGGTGTAACAAAGCTTGCCGTTTAGCCTAACATTCTTTGATCAGGTTCAAGCCAGGTTCAAGCCAATGGTTCATTTTGGCTAGCCTCGCCTGGTTTGAACCAAATGAACCATGGCTCACGGCACTCAGTGAGCCTGAGCCGACGGTGCTTGCCGACGTGTGGTGTGAACCTGAACCAAAAAAATGAACCTAGCCTAGCCGATGGCTTAGGCTCGTGGGAACACTGGTAATGTCTGCTAAAAGTGTTCAAAGAAAGTATAAAACTATGAAATACTCATAGAATGATTGATAATACGACCATGTACCCTAAAAATCTTCACTTCTTGGATAACGTCTCTAGTAGAGCGGTTCAATTTTGACTTTTTGCCTTCCGTAACAGGACTATATTCTGTAGGTGAAGTGAATCCAAATATGAGCTCGTCGATAATTTATTTATTTATTTTAATAAAACTTAGTGTGTATCTTGAAGACATTTTGAATGACTCGTTCGTTGATACAAGTCTCCATACAGTTTTGACTGTTATCCTTACAAGAAGTTTATTAAAATTTTAAACCAATGTGTATCTTGAGAACGGATCAATGATCAATTTGGTCTCCTCGGCAAAGTTATAGATATAGCTGAGAACTTCTCAGAAATGATAGATGAAAGAAGTTGTCATAACAAGAATAACTAAATTATTCGAAACAAAAACCAATTTGTTAAACTAATAATACTGATACCGACATGCAAAAAAAGAACTGCTTTTTAAACTAAACAAAGGATCAGAGTATGCAGAAAAAAATGTTATACTCTTAATAAATTCAATACTCAATAATTCAATAGTACTCAATTTTCAATGTTCTAAAAACCTAAATACAAATTTCAAATTCAAGAGCTGCCCAGGTAAGCACCAGGAGTCTTGGCAATTTATTAATGATTTTTTTTTTCAAAAAATTAAAGAAGTTTTTGTGATTGAAAACAATCCTAAATCATTTGGGTAATTCTCTACCAACTCACACGAATTCGGGAAAAGTTGCCCCGACCCCTCTTCGATTTGCGTGAAACTTTGTCCTAAGGGGTAACTTTTGTCCCTGATCACGAATCCGAGGTCCGTTTTTTGATATCTCGTGACGAAGGGGCGGTACGACCCCTTCCATTTTTGAACATGCGAAAAAAGAGGTGTTTTTCAATAATTTGCAGCCTGAAACGGTGATGAGATAGAAATTTGGTGTCAAAGAGACTTTTATAAAAAATTAGACGCCCGATTTGATGGCGTACTCAGAATTCCGAAAAAAAACGTATTTTTCATCGAAAAAAACACTAAAAAAGTTTTAAAGATTCTTCCATTTTCCGTTACTCGACTGTAAAAAAATTTGGAACAAGTCATTTTATGGGAAATTTAATATACTATTTGAATCTTCATTGATCCAGAAGGGTCATTTTTTCATTTAGAACAACATTTTTCATTTTAAAATTTCTTGTTTTTTCTAACTTTTCAGGGTTATTTTTTAGAGTGTAACAATGTTCTATAAAGTTGTAGAGCAGACAATTACAAAAATTTTGATTTATAGACATAAGAGGTTTGCTCATAAACATCACGAGTTATCGCGATTTTACGAAAAAAAGTTTTGAAAAAGTAACTTTTTGCGTTTCTCTTTGTTTCGTCGTCCGTGTCTGTCGCGGTTGACCATGAACGGCCATGATCGATGACGACCAACTTCTTCAAAACTTTTTTTTCGTAAAATCGCGATATCTCGTGATGTTTATGAGCAAACCTCTTATGTCTATAAATCAAAATTTTTGTAATTGTCTGTTCTACAACTTTGTAGAACATTGTTACACTCTGAAAAATAACCCTGAAATAGCATAGCACGATATGAAAATATCCGTTTTAGTGACAAAGTTTCAACCAACTAAAAAAAACAAAAATAAATTTGTTGAAAATTTCTGATTGTAAGGAAAAGTTATTTTTTCACTTATTGCCACTGCCGGTTTCATAAGCATTATGACGTGTAGTCAAAATTAATCCGAGAAATGTTTTTTGGCTTTTTAAAGCTTCAGAAGTTTTGTACAGACTCTTAAAAGAATATAAAAGGCTACGTTTGGCGTTGTCTATTCAATCACAAGTACAAATTAGTCCTGAAAATTTAAATTTGAACCGCTCTAGCCTGTTCCCTTTGCCCTTTCCTGTAGATGATACAACGTAAGTAATGGAACAAAATAGTTCACCTGGCTTCGAGAGGAAGGATACACCGCAGAGGCAACATTCACAAGACTCGAGATACATGATATGTGGGATTACATGGAATGTTTTACTGGTGGGTTTCGTTTGATCAGAGAATTTAGATGAGTTTACGAAAATTGTCAGCTTTTGATCAAACGTTCGTTATGGAACTAGTTGGTAACATGAGAACACTGGTTCCAACAATTTCCAATCGATAACCACCGACGGGAGTGATTCGCCCTAAAAGTGGTCATAATTGATGGTAATTACTCACTCGGTGGTATAACTCCACGGACGTGATATTGTTGCACGATGTGAGCAAACAATGCGCAGAGTTGGAGAACATATCGTGCGGCACAAAGCTTTCAATTATTGATGCATACTAATTAGGTGCCCCCCACTTTGATTACCAGCCAGGGTAACCAGCTGTATGATCATTATGAGCTTAAACTCGCAAACGATTATCAGGTTTTTTTTTACTGTTTAGTACTGCAAGAAGATTAAACGTAAGTTTTAACTTAAATCTAATACTTTTCTAGCTACTTGAAAAGTAGTCAAAAAAGACTAATTGCCATTTTACCCTTACTCATAATAATTTTTCCCCTCACGCGGGACGCGTTAAACCAATAAAACGCTTCTAATTTACATTCTCAATGACGTACGCACTGTGCTCAACAGTACCCGAAAGTGACAGTGTAAGCTCTGCTCACAGTGTCACACGGGAAGTCGCGGGTCACCCGTGTTGTTAACTAGGTGTAGGTCGCGTAATGGATGGCCTTACAAACAATTCAATCTGAAAATCGTAACCGCGATGTTTGCCGTTGTTGATGTGTGAATCGAAACAATTAGTGGCGCGGATTAGAGAGAGACTAACGTGCTGGCTGGAATTTATTCAGCGTGTAGGGTTAGTGTATCGTTTGATGGTACCATACTTGAAACAATGCTGAGTAGAGTTGACTTGTGTTATTTGTAGTTGAAGGTCATGCTATTATGTAAAAGTTACATAGGAAACTTTTTCAAGCTCTTTGAAATCTGAATTTTTATAATAAGTCATCAATTCAAATGAACTTCTAGTTGCTAACCGAGTCGCTAATATTTTTTTATTTTACTTTCCGAAATTCGCGTTCATACACACAACTTCCGGCACAACTTCAATTTCAAAGCCTCGCGCGTGCATCACATTACACTTTCGTCGACACTTGTTGGAGTACCAACCTCTCGTTAGTAGCTCGCAAATGTTCACTCCGGGTTATTATATGCTGAGCAAAAAACGACTACGTTTATAGGACAAAATTAATATTGGTAATTTTCGTAATTAAATAAAAGTGACAAATGATCGTAATTACTTTACCGGTCGTTGTCATTTTATCACAATTAAAAAAAAATGCTACAATTGCAGCTTTACCCTACTAACAAAAAAAAATCTCGTCAATGAAAACAACGTGGGATGATGTGCTCAACGAGATTGATACTAATGTGGTATCACGTACCCTTGTTTTATTTTCCATATGCTGTTGATATGTTGAGCTGTTTATTTATTTCGTTGGAGAATGATAAATGTCATTTGAAACTTTTTATATCTGTTTTAATATTGAACAATATTTTTATTTAGTATTGGTTGCAGATACGGATCTCAAAACCAACATGTTTTTTATTTGGCTCAAACTTTGTGGGGGCCTTCCCTTTTATTTGGCTAAATCAGTAATTTTGTGTCATTGGTGGTTTACCCATACAAGGGTCTGTACAATATCGATAGCTGTTCATACAAATATGGTTCGTAGGTATCTGTAACTTTTGAAAGAATTTTCTCATCGATTTAGTGTCTTCGGCAAAGTTGTAACTATTGATAAGGACCAGTGTTGCAAATGAGTGATAAAAAGGTATCAATTGATTATCTCTAAACAAAAACATCCGAGAGTATAGCGACCTTCTCTATAGCTTGGGAGATCTCTTCTTGGGTCTCGTGATTCCCAGCGATGTCAATCCCTCTCTATCACTCCTTCCCTTTTCATCGACTCTGCGCTCTCGCCGCTCTCAATCTCTCCGAAAACTGCAATGAAAGAACGCGAGATGGCGATTAGGAATCGACTACGCATGACGTCCCGTTAAACTGCGTTTGCGAAATTGGTTTTGTGGCAGCTTTTGTGGTTAAACGCTGTTGCGGTAGGATGATCGTGGAAGCGGGAATGAGAGAGAAAAGGAAAATGTCAATCGCGAGTGTGTAATTACACTCAAAATAATCCACACGTTGATGCTACCTGAAAAATCACGTAACCCCGATTTTCCCCTCACTAGGCTCGTTTTACGTGACACACGTAAAAATAATGTGAAAGTGTACTGGCAAAAAAATGTTTTAACGTTGATGTTACGTGAAAAGCCTTATGATATTTTTCCACTAGGGTTTTCCATGTAGTTTTTATGTGTTTTGAAATGTTACTTCAACACCCAAAATTCAGAATCGAGATAATCGTTCTCTCAAAATTTATTGAGGGCTCAGTGCCAAAATCGATAGAATAATGGTACCAACTCACACCATCATAACAAATGAGTTCATTCGTTAGTTGAATCAATAAATCTCCAACAAGTGTCATACATCGACTTCTGACTTCTCCATGGTCACCAAGCTGTGGTGGCCGAGGCAGCTAAGTCATTGGATTGGTTTGTCAAAGGTCTCTGGTTCGATTCCCGTTGTCGACACTTTTGGTTTTTTGTTTGACGGATGAACTTTTTTTGCAAATGAACCTCGAGAGAATAGTTCTATCGCCCATCTCGAGCTGTGTTCTCTGCGTCCGTGAATGGTACCACTATTCTCTCGACTCGAGACCATCATTCTCTCGGACTAGCGCTGCCAGTTTTGGGTGAACGGAACTCGAGTGCGCCATTCGGAGAAGTTTTTACGTGATTATTTTAGTATGAAAATTGATGGCGTACAGCGAAGCCTGCTCTGCCCATGTTCGCATAAATGTCCCATATGCAAAAACAGCAAGCTGAGAAAAACGCATTTGAAGTTTGTCCCATACATAAGGCTACGTGTTAAGTTTTCGCGAAAAAATGGTTTTCCTCCTGATTTCTGGAACAAAGTACTGGATGTTATAGGCTCTTTTGAAAGAGCACGCAATTTTGAACAAAGCTGCATCAATAACTCAAAATCGATGAAAATGCATATGGGACATTTATGCGATCAGGGGCAGTGCTGCCGGACTATGCTCGTTAAATTTAGTTGAAAAAGAAATAGACGGTAAGTTAAATTAAGTTTGAATAATTTTATATGTAATTAATGAAAGTTTTTGCAGAAGCTGATTTCTGATGGCAGCAACTTTAGTTTTTCGGCGGCCATTGGCACCAAAACTGGTCATCACCAGCAATCTCCAGTAAGCAAAGTTTGTGAGCCCAGGAAATCCGATCCAGGTTGCTACGCCGGGACTTACCCAAGGTCTTGGCCATCAGCAGCAGAATTATGAAGAGGTTAGTTTCTCAAAATCTAAAAAAATATACAAACTGTTACTTTATGAACCTTTCTCTTTTCTCAACAGCGACCGATTAACCATTGCCTGGTACCGCAACCGGCCATCTCCAACAACCCCCGGTTTGCTGAGGTCATGGGCACGGAATATCTCGACAATGCTCGGTTATAAGAATGACGGAAGAGTAGAAGTAGTAGTAAACATGGTGCACAAAGCACTGGCCATCGGTGGCGATTCTGCGCGTGGCAAACGGACTGGACTACTACACAGCTAAAAAAATAGTAATCCAGCTGCGTGTAAAAGACCCAGGTGTAAAATAAATATTGCATTATGTTATGCAATTTTATGTGATTTTCCACCCTGAAATTTGTAGCCCATCAGTATGGGAAACCTAGTTGACCGAAATGTCAAGCTCATATATGCTTTTATCTTTACAGCTTTTCATCGGTCTGATGGCCGAGTGGGCTAAGGCGCCAGTCCTTACTGTTGGTGCTGGGTTTGAATCCCGTCGGATGCAACTTTTTTGTGTTTGCAAAAAATGTACATGCAGTGTGTAATATTAAGTGTTTATTTTGACGAAGGTGATGTGCATGCTTTTGCATGCGATTTTACCATCGGATTTTTTGCTGTGTAGGAGATCCTTGGGGAGGAGATCGCGACCATTTGGTCAGGGCACATTGTCGCCGACCTGGTGGAAAGGTTTCATCCGTGTTTCCAGCAAATTGCATCTTTTACGATTAACTTACTAATGGTGAGATCTTTCCAACTATTGATTAAATAAAACAAGTTTATGCAAATTTAACTGACTTCATTATTATTTTTATTCGAAAAAAAAAATGAAACAAAAACCAAAATCTACTACTACAAAGTTTATATAACGTTTACTAAAACAAACACGTAGATATCATCGACGTTCCATTTAGCTTTTACGTGTGAAACACGTAGAACAAACGTGAAATGATCTAGCCAAGCAAATTCCGTTTTTACTGGAGTCTCCCCGTAGAAGTTACCAGAGCTGAAAATGTCAGGGGTCCTGACTCGAAAATCGGTGACGCTGACTCGAATTTTTGAGATCCATTCACTAAACCGCAAAACCGTGACATAAACAAACCCGACTCAGTCGTGAGTGCCCTAGCTCACTGAGCAGCTGCAATGCGAGGCAGTAGTCGACCAACGCTCATTCGACGTTGCACGCACACACATAAAGAAACAAGTTTTTACACAAAAGTTGGTATTTATGCGTGGAAATGTAATTTTGAATGTAAGTTATGGTTGTTTTAAGTGTTTTGCACAGTCTAGAACCATTCAATTGTTTAAAAATAGTCAAAATAGTGTTTAGAGAGGATTTTACGAGTCAGTCATACGACACGAATTGAGTGAGTGTAGCTCATTTTTTCACGTCTCTCATTCTCCAGCAGCCGACCGGCACGAGTCAGGCGGCAGTGATTGAACGGACACAGTAGGCTTACAGTCAGATGCTAGCAGTGAACTGACATTTTGGTTTGCTTCATGTGTACGCTGGGTTGGAAACATTTTGCAGGCCTGGAAGTTACGTGAAAACTTTAGTGGAAAAATACCACATAGGTTTTCACGTAACTTCAACCTGAATGTTTTTTTGAGTGTATAAACACGAAAACGTGTTTGGCTAAGTTCAGCGCTGAGAGTTTCAATAAGGAGAGAAAAGCACTTCACAGCACATAAAGTAGTAATCCAGCTGCGTGTAAAAGGCCTGAGTGTAATATAAATTTTGCATTATTTAATGAAATTCTGTGTAATATTACACCCTGAAATATGTAGCCCATCAGTATAGGAAACCTACTTGACCGAAATGTCAAGCTCATATATACGTTTATCCGTTCCATTTTTCATCGGTCTGATGGCCGAGCGGACTAAGGCGCCAGTCCTTACTGTTGGTGCTGGGTTTGAGTTTTTTGCTGTGTTGTATTTGAGGCATGAATATTAAGGCGGGATAAGTGTAAGTGCTGAGTGATGATATTTTGATATTTTAACAACCCTGATGAGGACTATTCAGAAAAAATAGGTACACATAGATCTTTTTTGACGATTTTCAAATAAGGTTAAAAAACCATTTCCCAAAATTCGTAATTCGGAAATTGTGGCATTTTTCGTTACTCAACTTTTTTTGGAAAATGTCATTTTATGGGAAATTTTAATTAATTTTAAGAATTTGCAATAACCTAGAAGGATAATTTTTTCATTCAAAACAAAAATTTTCATTTTTAAGTTTCACGTTTTTTGTATTTTTGCAGGGTTATTTTTCAGAGTGTAACAATGTAGACTGATTCTAATATTTTTTTTCTAAAATGCTCTTAGAATATCTTGCTCTGATAGAACTGTGCTAGAATTCTGCTAGAACGGCATGACTGGGGTACAGCGTGAATTTAGGTTAGCACCTCAGTGATAAATAAACTGTTTATCAAAACTTGAAGTTATTTACATTGTGTAGAGAGTGTTGCAAAAACAGATGGATGTTTTGATTTATGTTATCTGCCATACAACAAAACCCAGTTCAAAAATTAAAATAAATTTGAATTTTAGTTCTGAAGGGGGTACTCCTTTAGCATCTCGCCAGCCTCTTATTCTTGCTGAATAAGACGGCTCTTGGGATACCAACTACCATTTTTGTCACTTTTCGTATGAAGGAAGTTTCAATTTTGTAGTGCTATCTTGACACACCCTGAAAATTGATGTGCGACAACTGGCCAAATGGATTTCAGGTCAGAACGCGTTTGACACACGTGCAAGCCCGACCACCGTAAACATTTGTAATTATTACTCGAGACTCCGACAGCCAAATTCAACCAAACTTCGGGACAATGCACAAAATTGTCAACCAAACAAAACGTGTTTGTTATTGTTTACATTGCGAGCTCTATTTTTTTTTTCTCGAAACGTTAAAAGCGACGTGCAACAAGATAGCATTTTCAAGGGCATATAGCAACATGAGAATTGTGCATGAATCATATTGACGTCATAATCTGTAGAACAACACTCGCAAATGCAGTTAACCTACAAACGTTGTCTGCCAAATGACGTCTTTTTCGTCCATGGCGCGTCTCAAATCGCGACCCCCAAAAAAACTTACAACCGAATAATAATAATCTTCACACCATCCCCTGCTTTGCAGCGTCAAATTACTGTGCTGCACCACAAACTGCAGTTGCCAGCAGACATTCATTCATAAATTTTCCGCAAAAATATTATTAGTCTAGTGCTCACGCACCTCTGAAATGGGCCACGCCAAACATACTATTTTCTCGCTCAAAATATCACACGCGTGTGTCGTGGAAATCTTTCGGCTTTCCGCGCCGCTTTTCAGTCGATTAAGCCGCCAATCTACGCACCACGCGTCCCGCTTTGACACGCGACGACGTATTCAGATCTGGCAAATGAGTTTTTCGCTCCGTGCCCCTCCGATCTATCTGCATTTTGAGCGCGAACCAATTACTTTTGCTTTGACCTTTAACGATATTTGTTTCTTTTTATATCACATTATTAAAATCAAAAAGGGTGAAAAAAACAAAAGAAAAGTTGAAATGTTATAAAGTTCTGCAGCATAAGAGAATTAAAGTGTTTTCAAATAAATTTAAAAGACAGTTGAAGGTTAACCCTCAACACAACGTTGAAGATGCAAGATCACGAACTTGCACTCGCGCTTCCGAATTCTTGCGACAAAATTGGCCAGACCAGCAACGGGCGAGTTCAACGACTTGACAGCAGGAAAAGTCAAGTATGTGAGCATAAATATCACCTCTGCCCGGTGCTGGCAGGTTCCTGACCCCGTTGGCAACCCAACGAGCCAGCACTTTCGGTCTTCAAACGCCCTCAGACACTTGCCAACCAGAACCAAGCAACCAGCAGCAGTGGTTGGGAAATTTTTCTGAAGAGCTTCCCGGGGCATCCCACCAACGTGGTTTTGTTTGCAGTTGCACACGGGTTTCGGCACGTTTTTGGACCATCACTGCCATGGATCTCTGAAGGAGGCGATGTGGTTGGTTCCCACACCGACACGCCCCGGTAAGGACCGGAACGTGTCCGACGGTGCCTTTTTTTGCGAAAAGATGGAAATGAAAACTGTTTCCAGTTTCGTTCATGTTGGGATGATAAAAACAATAAAATGATATTTTTTTTAAGTTTCTGGCATTTTTTCATCATTTTTTAACTTGTCTTAAAAAAAAAGTAAGTTTATAAAAGGTTTGAAGGTTGCATGGTTTTGAACTTAAATGAAAATGACTTCTGTAAAGGATTTTATGTACCGAGGGTTAAAAGCATCATGAGGTTTTTTTTATGAAGTTACACTATGAAGAAAGTCTCGATTACCTTCAAGATGATCTGGTAACGTTTCATTAAGAAATTGATTTTCAGTTCAGTAATACTTAAAAGAAAAAAAAAACAATCTAACTTCTTATCATAGTTCAATTCATCCAAAGCGTACGTTCATCTGATAAAACAAAATCCATAAATAGTATTGTGTGCATTCAGGAGGAAGAAACAGAAACAGCATATCAGACATTCATTGACGACAGTGACACATGTCACCCGGGTGGACGTTATCTACCAGACCACGTTATCAAGTGAAAGCTACTTGTTCACACTTCGTCACAAGTGTCAAGTTTGTGGCAAATCGTGAACAACCCACTCATACTTGAGCATTGCTAACAAAGATTCAAGTACGCGTACTTTGGAAGCTTTTCAGGGAAAGTAGCTGCTTGAGTTGGTGGCAATTATTTTACAACTTGCTTAGCGATTTGCTTGGTTTGGACAATATGAACTGCAACTTAAGAAACAATTAAGATATGTTGGTTAGGATAACAAAGCATTTCTTAACAGAACGTGGTCACTTTTCAATATAACAAATGACTCATTTGTAAAAATGGCCAAATTAATAAATTGTGGAGTTTTTTTTTTGAAAAGGTCCAATAAACCAAATTTCTAGTTTTTGCTTTTTGGGTGTTTTTAATACCCCTGACTCAAAGCGGTTTCAAAAACACCCAGAAAGCAAAAACTGGAATTTTTGTTTATTGGTCCTTATAAAAAAAACTCCCGAATTTGAGCAATTCTCTCAGATGTCGGTCTTTCGATTTTTTTGTATTTTTGAATAAGGCTGAAACTTTTTTGTAGCCTTCGGTTTGCCCAAAGAAGCCATTTTGCATCATTATTGATTCTGTGCTAGAGATGGGCAAAAAAATAGCGAACCGCTATACGAGCCGGTTTACTGAAAAGAGCGAACTGTGGCTCACAAAAAAGAACCGCGGTTCTTTTTTAAACTCCGGTTATTTGAAAAAACCGTATCAATGTGGCATGATTTTTGTTACAAATATGATTTATTGAATTTCCTTAAAATGTAGTATTAAATTTGTTTTTGGGTTATTTAAATATTTTATACGGCCTTATTTATGAAAGTCCAATGTGAAAAATAACTTATAAAATCACACGTTTCTTGAAAACCCCCTTTTCAATAAATTTTGAAAAAGAGCCAAAGAGCCGTTCAAACGAGCGGCTCTTTTTAAAGAGCGAACGAAAATGAGCGGCTCCTAAAAAGAGCGATTTTGCCCAACTCTATCCTGTGCACTGTAACATAGATTTTGCCCGCACTTTATTCTCGCACTTTTGACAACACAAAATCAAATCTAGACAACCACTCATTGTTTATATCATTCACATTTCCAATCTCAGTTTCCACCAAACTGAACTTTCGCACTCCAAACTGTGAGTGACAGCTGAAAAACAAGCGATAAAACTCGGATCGATTTGATCGTTTTTGAAGAAATTTTAAATTTCCAATGCCAGTTTGACAAGTCCATATAATTTTCCATACAAATTTGTATCTCTTGAAGGAATTTTTTGATCAATTTGGTGTCTTCGGCAAAGTTGGAGGTATGGAAAAAGACTTCACTGAAAAAAATGATACACGGTAAAATAAAAATTTGGTGATTTTTTATTTAACTTTTTGTCACTATAACTTGATTTGCCTAAAACACAATTTTTTTAATATGTATTAGGGACATCACATGCCAACTTTTCAGAAATTTCCAGGTTGTGCAAAAAATCTTTGACTGAGCTATAAATTTTTGAATCAATACACATTTTTCTAAAAAAATCTAAATATTGGTCTCAAAAAATTTTCAACTTCATATTTCGATGTAAAATAAAATTTGCTATCAAAAAGTACTTTTGCAAAATTTTGATAAAGTGCACCGTTTTCAAGTTATAGCCATTTTTAAGTAACTTTTTTGAAAATAGTCGCAGTTTTTTGTTTTTTTTTTTAATTAATGCACATGTTGTTTACCCACTAGTGTAGAAAATATTTTTGAAAAGCTGAGCAAATTCTCTATATTTTGCTTTTTTGAAATTTGTTGATACGACCTTTAGTTGCTGGGATATTGCTATAACGAAGTTGACTTTATAGCTGTCGGCCACCATTGCTAGTACCAACCACTAGTGTCTTCCTTTTATCTACAAGGACTTCGCCGCCCTGGGCTTCTAAGTGTATGAAAGTATGGCACGGAGCGACGGCGCCGAATACCCATATTTACACAAATAATTTTAGAGCGCCCGCCGCGGGATTCGAACCGTCGACCTCTGGGTTGTGAGTCCAGTGCGCGGTCCGATTGATCCACACGGGCGGGATATTGCTATGCAAAGGTTTAAAAACAGGCAAATTGATGTTTTCTAAGTCTCACCCAAACAACCCAACATTTTGTAACGTCGATATCTCAGCAACAAATGGTCCGATTTGCAAAGTTATATTATGAAATATTCGTGAAATTTTCCGATCTTTTCGAAAACAATATTTTCAAAAATTTAAAATCAAGACTAACATTTCAAAACTGTCAAATATTCAATATTACGCCCCTTACATAATTTTTGTATGGACAGCTGCCAAATTTGTATGGAAAATTATATGGACAAACTAATGATGCAAAATGGCTTCTTTAAGCACACCAAATTCACCATAAAAGTTTCATCCGGATTAAAAAAATACAAAAAATTATAATTTAAAAAACGATTTCGTAGAAAATTGCTTACTTTTGCTAATTAGCAGTTCTCCAAAACTGTGACCATTGTGTATTTCATTTTTTTTTTTAATTATGAGCAATTCCAGCTCAAATCAGGATTTTTTCTGGTACTTATGTACCCGACCCTCTCCGATTTCAATGAAACTTTGTAGACATGTTATCCTAGGCCTATATAATTAATTTTTGTGTATATGGAACCAATTGTACACGAAAATAACATTTGAGAAGGGCGTGAGTTATTTAAATATTTTTGTATTTTGCAATTAAAAAATTGCTGTATCTCGAAGCTGTTGCATCATATCAAAAAGTGGTCAAAGACAAACTTGTAGGAAATTGGACGGGCTTTCTGAAAAAAAAAATACACTGCAAAATACACGCCACTTCTATGAGATTTTCGGACTTTTCAGTTGAAAAGTTAAATTTCAAGGTGATATTACGCTTTTTTTTCGTTCCAAATTTTTGAGAAAGTAGCAAGGAAAGTAGCCTAATATGTTACAAAAAGACTGACGAAAAATGCAGGATGGTATGTCTCTCCTTAAAACATACAAAAATCATTGACTTAAACTGTTTTTTGAAAAGTGGTCTAAACGTATTTTTTTTAACCGATAGTGGGAATCGATTTCCCAGACAATTTTACATAAAAGTCTCCATATTGACCATTGTTCTATGTCCAATCCTTGTGAAGATACAGCGGCATTTTCTATATGACAGACTTGATTTTTCAGTCTCGTAAATATTTTTACCGGAAAGCTCGTCCAATTTCCCATAAGTTTGCCTTTGACAGCTTTTTTAATTTGACTCGTTTTAATATTTGCGTGCGCTATTTTTTTCCAGGTTTCTACCACACTGAAAAAAATGTTATATTTTCAGTTATGAGCATTGTTCCTGATTTGAGCTGAAATTGCTCTTATTTGTCTCAAACTTTGTAGGGACATTGTTTGGTGCATACTCCATACAAGCTTCCATACAAATTACAAAGCTGTTCATATCAAAAAGGTATCTAAATATTTTATAATCAGACTCTTGAGAATGGCATTTCTGATGAATAGTATTTAAATTTTAAATTCAAAACTATCATTTGTGAAGAGGCCTAACGTTACATCGTGAGCCCTTTTATAATGTTATATATGCATTAGAAATTTACCAGGTTAAAAAAAATAACTTTTAAAAACAATAAAATTTAAATTTATTTTGCTCAACAGTTTTTAATATATTATAGTTTTTTTCAAGTTTTTGCTTATATTTTTGAATGAGCGGTTTTCTCTGTTTTAACTGTTTATTTGATTTTTTTTTTGCATTTGTTCAAAATGGAGCAGTTTTTTTTTCTATTTTTATTAAAGAGAAAAAAAATATTTTTATTATTTTTACACTGTTTCATAATACAACAGTTTTTGAACATGTTAAAATAAACTATCAATTTTTTTTTGGATTGTGGTATAATTTTTGAGATAAAAAATGTCCACGTGGTTTATGGATGGTCTCATTGATACCAAGTTGGTTCAAACGAAAAAATGAAGAAATTTTGAGAAAGGATGCTAGATGTCTCGATGGAAAGGTCTTTCCTACAATATCTCACATCAAGAGATATTTGTCCAGTTTTCAAGTAGGAGTCAAAAGGTAGGAATGATTGTTTTCAAAGCAAAATGTTGAGTCTTTTTTCAGAGAGGGAGTTAAAAACGGAAAAAATGATTCCCATTTTTTACTGAGCGTATTATCCGCAAAAAAAAATAAATCTAAGAACGATTCACATACGAATCACGTCTCAGTTTATAGTTAAACCAAAACACTATCAAACCATCGATGTTTCACTGTAGAAAAACATGCCGAAATTTGGACAAATTAATCAAACCACTAGCAGAGCTGACAAAAAGTTTGTCGACCCGGGGGACTTTCGTTGACAGCCGGACAAGCATGGTTTCCGGCCGCGCTTCGTGGCGCTGTATACATTATACATTAGCCCTTTGGAGGACGCTGCTTTTTGGCGCAGATTGTTCGGTACGACAGAGAGGAAGCCATCAGACAGCGCCAGGGTTAAACATCTACGTTTAGCGCCTCATTTCTCGACCCGGAGCGTGTGTGGAGGCCTGTTGAGAAGTTCACTATCCCCGGCGGAGTTTGACATCGTTCTGTGTCTAGCTAGTCGACCTAGCCGTTCATATGCAAATGGGCCCAAAATAGGTGAATGGGGGCGGTAATTTGGGGCAGCTCACATGTATAATTTATGGACTGTGATTATGGTTCACGTTGGAGTTTGCTGGTTCCGAAAAAAAGTGAACAATTTAAAGTGAACTTTAGTACATTCGCATGCCAAAAAAACAAAACAAAACGAATTTATGTTGTTTTTTTTCAGCTCTACAGAACATTCCCAGCGGCCACATTTGGCCACACTGTTCGTCCTGGCTGACACTCCCCAGGACAGCAGCCGGCAGCAACGTTTCGCATACATTTTCCGACGTTTAATATCGGAAATTCCTCGCCATCAGCCGTGCGATTCGTGGGCTGCCACTTCAAATATTTATTTGCGGAATGCAGCACGTCCAATCCGGTTTTCTTTTCGCATCCAGGGCTGCCAGCAAATACCGCACCAGAGTGCTGCTGCTGTGTTGATAAGCTGTCGTCGTGCTGATATGTGAGTGTAGGTAGGTGGGTACGTGTGTCCTCGCCACCACAGAAGTACACACATTTCTGGCCATCGGAGAGGGCGCTCGAAACCGGATATGTGCCATTTCGGAAGCACCCGGCAAGTTGCCACCGAGTTGAGCATAGAATTCAGTCAGTCGCTACAACATTTATGCTTCAGTTAGCCGTAACGATCATAGTAGATTGTTAAGCCAAATATTTTATGTTTAACATGTTTTGTTTTTTTTTGTCATGTTTTCTACTTGGATTGTTATCTTGTCTTTTATTTTAATTGGACAATTTAAACAATACAATTTAATAAATTTACTTGTTTTTTACTGGTATCTTCAATCCTTGCATCAATCATTATAATTTACTTGTTTAAATCATAATTCTGGCATCTCATTGATTGCATTGCTTTGAATTGATTGAACCAAATCAAATTCCATCTTCAAACATTTCCAGATGTAGGAAAAACATCATTAAACACAAACCTCCCCAGAATCCTCGAAATTTGAAATTCCAATCCGTATCATCTCGACATAACCGTTGCATTACAACTCTGTATGCAGCATTCGGGATGAGACACGTCGTCACACTCAGAGAAATCTCAGCATACTCAGGCTCTGCTGATGACGGGACGACCGTACAGTCGACGGCGACAGATCTTTTGCATTCGCGTCGCAGAATTATCATAATAATGAACGAATTGAATTGCTGAAAATGTGTGTGCCCGGCTTCCAACACGCGTGCCTCGGGCTCGTTTGAGCTCTCAGCTCTGAAGCGAGAGCACTTCGCCAGAGGAAACTTGATGTTTGTCACTGGCAGCAACCCGGGTGAACTCTAGAGGTGATCATTATGATATTTTTATGGGTGTTGGGGATCATTACGAGTAATGATCGTTTTACATTTTTTTATCGTTTATTTATTCAGTATTAGACAAGTTTTCCTGTCGTTGGTATTTTATGATAAGCAAATTTTCCATGGTTCATTTACTTTAACATCTTGGTTAGTTTCAGCTGATAAATATATTTAAATTCTATTAATATTTTTCGTTTTTGACAATTCTTTGGGTACACAGAAAAAAAGTTATCAATTTCGAAGGTTGAAATTCTGTTAGTATGAATATTACCTCGTTTTAAGTAAAAAAAAATGTTTAAATTGTTAACCTGATGAAAATTCTTCAGAAACTGATGAAAATTCACCAGTTCCTGATGTAATATTACACTTTTTTACTCAAAATCTGTCATCATTCCCTAATAAATAAACCATATTTTTTTCTATGTAGATAATGAGAAGATAAGAAATAATTTCAAACATTTTAGAAAAAAAAAATATTACACGAATCGTATAAAATTCCAATTTTCAACAACCTTTCAGAAATACCAAATAAATGCCGAGTCACATAGCCGAGTCACAGTGGTAACGCTTCTTTTTGCCTTTCTTACTAAAGAAAGGTATAGGTTTTACTTTAAGCCAGGACGTCATTTCCAGCTTCGTAAATATGTCGATTCAGCATGAATTTTAATCCGAAAAATCGCTAAAAAATCACACTGCATCGATTTTCGACGCTCTATCGATTCACCTTGACAGAACTTGTCTATCTCGAACCCTCGAATTTTGAGAAAATAAATTTCCTGGAGGTCGAGTGATGTTCGTATGTGGTAAAATTTTGCAAAATTTTGTGTCGCGCCGTTCTCAGCTCCCATAAATCCGATTTCGATTCTTCTAAATGCAGATGAAAGCTAGTGTGCTGAACCTGGGCGAGTTGCCGCGCAAATTTCGAAATATCCATCTGTTTTCGGATGTGGCCAGACTTTTCCAGAAAATACACAGTTCTCAAATGAAAATAAGGTCAAAATTTGTCATTTTCATTTCTTTTATTTATCTCAAAAAATGCATTTTTCGAGCTCTACAACCTCCCAAATTTTCATCCCGATTCATAATTTGGTTCTCGAGTTAGAGCCGTTTGATTAACCTACCATAAACAAAAAAATCCCTAAAAAAAGGTAAAAGCCCACCTGGTGACCTTCGCCAACATTTTTCATTTCTGATTTTATTCGAAATTTCTTGCTACATTCATAGTACAGACCATGAGTGAGCATCTGAAACAAATTCGACATCGATCGGCAATCCGGATCAATTTTTAGAACGATTTACTTTTTGCCTTTCTTACTAAAGAAAGGTATAGGTTTTACTTTAAGCCAGGACGTCATTTCCAGCTTCGTAAATATGTTGATTCAGCATGAATTTTAATCCGAAAAATCGCTAAAAAATCACACTGCATCGATTTTCGACGCTCTATCGATTCACCTTGACAGAACTCGTCTATCTCGAACCCTCGAATTTTGAGAAAATAAATTTCCTGGAGGTCGAGTGATGTTCGTATGTGGTAAAATTTTGCAAAATTTTGTGTCGCGCCGTTCTCAGCTCCCATAAATCCGATTTCGATTCTTCTAAATGCAGATGAAAGCTAGTGTGCTGAACCTGGGCGAGTTGCCGCGCAAATTTCGAAATATCCATCTGTTTTCGGATGTGGCCAGACTTTTCCAGAAAATACACAGTTCTCAAATGAAAATAAGGTCAAAATTTGTCATTTTCATTTCTTTTATTTATCTCAAAAAATGCATTTTTCGAGCTCTACAACCTCCCAAATTTTCATCCCGATTCATAATTTGGTTCTCGAGTTAGAGCCGTTTGATTAACCTACCATAAACAAAAAATCCCTAAAAAAAGGTAAAAGCCCACCTGGTGACCTTCGCCAACATTTTTCATTTCTGATTTTATTCGAAATTTCTTGCTACATTCATAGTACAGACCATGAGTGAGCATCTGAAACAAATTCGACATCGATCGGCAATCCGGATCAATTTTTAGAACGATTTACTTTTGCCTTTCTTACTAAAGAAAGGTATAGGTTTTACTTTAAGCCAGGACGTCATTTCCAGCTTCGTAAATATGTCGATTCAGCATGAATTTTAATCCGAAAAATCGCTAAAAAATCACACTGCATCGATTTTCGACGCTCTATCGATTCACCTTGACAGAACTTGTCTATCTCGAACCCTCGAATTTTGAGAAAATAAATTTCCTGGAGGTCGAGTGATGTTCGTATGTGGTAAAATTTTGCAAAATTTTGTGTCGCGCCGTTCTCAGCTCCCATAAATCCGATTTCGATTCTTCTAAATGCAGATGAAAGCTAGTGTGCTGAACCTGGGCGAGTTGCCGCGCAAATTTCGAAATATCCATCTGTTTTCGGATGTGGCCAGACTTTTCCAGAAAATACACAGTTCTCAAATGAAAATAAGGTCAAAATTTGTCATTTTCATTTCTTTTATTTATCTCAAAAATGCATTTTCGAGCTCTACAACCTCCCAAATTTTCATCCCGATTCATAATTTGGTTCTCGAGTTAGAGCCGTTTGATTAACCTACCATAAACAAAAAAATCCCTAAAAAAAGGTAAAAGCCCACCTGGTGACCTTCGCCAACATTTTTCATTTCTGATTTTATTCGAAATTTCTTGCTACATTCATAGTACAGACCATGAGTGAGCATCTGAAACAAATTCGACATCGATCGGCAATCCGGATCAATTTTTAGAACGATTTACTTTTTGCCTTTCTTACTAAAGAAAGGTATAGGTTTTACTTTAAGCCAGGACGTCATTTCCAGCTTCGTAAATATGTCGATTCAGCATGAATTTTAATCCGAAAAATCGCTAAAAAATCACACTGCATCGATTTTCGACGCTCTATCGATTCACCTTGACAGAACTCGTCTATCTCGAACCCTCGAATTTTGAGAAAATAAATTTCCTGGAGGTCGAGTGATGTTCGTATGTGGTAAAATTTTGCAAAATTTTGTGTCGCGCCGTTCTCAGCTCCCATAAATCCGATTTCGATTCTTCTAAATGCAGATGAAAGCTAGTGTGCTGAACCTGGGCGAGTTGCCGCGCAAATTTCGAAATATCCATCTGTTTTCGGATGTGGCCAGACTTTTCCAGAAAATACACAGTTCTCAAATGAAAATAAGGTCAAAATTTGTCATTTTCATTTCTTTTATTTATCTCAAAATGCATTTTTCGAGCTCTACAACCTCCCAAATTTTCATCCCGATTCATAATTTGGTTCTCGAGTTAGAGCCGTTTGATTAACCTACCATAAACAAAAAATCCCTAAAAAAAGGTAAAAGCCCACCTGGTGACCTTCGCCAACATTTTTCATTTCTGATTTTATTCGAAATTTCTTGCTACATTCATAGTACAGACCATGAGTGAGCATCTGAAACAAATTCGACATCGATCGGCAATCCGGATCAATTTTTAGAACGATTTACTTTTTGCCTTTCTTACTAAAGAAAGGTATAGGTTTTACTTTAAGCCAGGACGTCATTTCCAGCTTCGTAAATATGTCGATTCAGCATGAATTTTAATCCGAAAAATCGCTAAAAAATCACACTGCATCGATTTTCGACGCTCTATCGATTCACCTTGACAGAACTCGTCTATCTCGAACCCTCGAATTTTGAGAAAATAAATTTCCTGGAGGTCGAGTGATGTTCGTATGTGGTAAAATTTTGCAAAATTTTGTGTCGCGCCGTTCTCAGCTCCCATAAATCCGATTTCGATTCTTCTAAATGCAGATGAAAGCTAGTGTGCTGAACCTGGGCGAGTTGCCGCGCAAATTTCGAAATATCCATCTGTTTTCGGATGTGGCCAGACTTTTCCAGAAAATACACAGTTCTCAAATGAAAATAAGGTCAAAATTTGTCATTTTCATTTCTTTTATTTATCTCAAAAAATGCATTTTTCGAGCTCTACAACCTCCCAAATTTTCATCCAGATTCATAATTTGGTTCTCGAGTTAGAGCCGTTTGATTAACCTACCATAAACAAAAAATCCCTAAAAAGGTAAAAGCCCACCTGGTGACCTTCGCCAACATTTTTCATTTCTGATTTTATTCGAAATTTCTTGCTACATTCATAGTACAGACCATGAGTGAGCATCTGAAACAAATTCGACATCGATCGGCAATCCGGATCAATTTTTAGAACGATTTACTTTTTGCCTTTCTTACTAAAGAAAGGTATAGGTTTTACTTTAAGCCAGGACGTCATTTCCAGCTTCGTAAATATGTCGATTCAGCATGAATTTTAATCCGAAAAATCGCTAAAAAATCACACTGCATCGATTTTCGACGCTCTATCGATTCACCTTGACAGAACTCGTCTATCTCGAACCCTCGAATTTTGAGAAAATAAATTTCCTGGAGGTCGAGTGATGTTCGTATGTGGTAAAATTTTGCAAAATTTTGTGTCGCGCCGTTCTCAGCTCCCATAAATCCGATTTCGATTCTTCTAAATGCAGATGAAAGCTAGTGTGCTGAACCTGGGCGAGTTGCCGCGCAAATTTCGAAATATCCATCTGTTTTCGGATGTGGCCAGACTTTTCCAGAAAATACACAGTTCTCAAATGAAAATAAGGTCAAAATTTGTCATTTTCATTTCTTTTATTTATCTCAAAAAATGCATTTTTCGAGCTCTACAACCTCCCAAATTTTCATCCCGATTCATAATTTGGTTCTCGAGTTAGAGCCGTTTGATTAACCTACCATAAACAAAAATCCCTAAAAAGGTAAAAGCCCACCTGGTGACCTTCGCCAACATTTTTCATTTCTGATTTTATTCGAAATTTCTTGCTACATTCATAGTACAGACCATGAGTGAGCATCTGAAACAAATTCGACATCGATCGGCAATCCGGATCAATTTTTAGAACGATTTACTTTTGCCTTTCTTACTAAAGAAAGGTATAGGTTTTACTTTAAGCCAGGACGTCATTTCCAGCTTCGTAAATATGTCGATTCAGCATGAATTTTAATCCGAAAAATCGCTAAAAATCACACTGCATCGATTTTCGACGCTCTATCGATTCACCTTGACAGAACTCGTCTATCTCGAACCTCGAATTTTGAGAAAATAAATTTCCTGGAGGTCGAGTGATGTTCGTATGTGGTAAAATTTTGCAAAATTTTGTGTCGCGCCGTTCTCAGCTCCCATAAATCCGATTTCGATTCTTCTAAATGCAGATGAAAGCTAGTGTGCTGAACCTGGGCGAGTTGCCGCGCAAATTTCGAAATATCCATCTGTTTTCGGATGTGGCCAGACTTTTCCAGAAAATACACAGTTCTCAAATGAAAATAAGGTCAAAATTTGTCATTTTCATTTCTTTTATTTATCTCAAAAATGCATTTTTCGAGCTCTACAACCTCCCAAATTTTCATCCAGATTCATAATTTGGTTCTCGAGTTAGAGCCGTTTGATTAACCTACCATAAACAAAAAATCCCTAAAAAAAGGTAAAAGCCCACCTGGTGACCTTCGCCAACATTTTTCATTTCTGATTTTATTCGAAATTTCTTGCTACATTCATAGTACAGACCATGAGTGAGCATCTGAAACAAATTCGACATCGATCGGCAATCCGGATCAATTTTTAGAACGATTTACTTTTTGCCTTTCTTACTAAAGAAAGGTATAGGTTTTACTTTAAGCCAGGACGTCATTTCCAGCTTCGTAAATATGTCGATTCAGCATGAATTTTAATCCGAAAAATCGCTAAAAAATCACACTGCATCGATTTTCGACGCTCTATCGATTCACCTTGACAGAACTCGTCTATCTCGAACCCTCGAATTTTGAGAAAATAAATTTCCTGGAGGTCGAGTGATGTTCGTATGTGGTAAAATTTTGCAAAATTTTGTGTCGCGCCGTTCTCAGCTCCCATAAATCCGATTTCGATTCTTCTAAATGCAGATGAAAGCTAGTGTGCTGAACCTGGGCGAGTTGCCGCGCAAATTTCGAAATATCCATCTGTTTTCGGATGTGGCCAGACTTTTCCAGAAAATACACAGTTCTCAAATGAAAATAAGGTCAAAATTTGTCATTTTCATTTCTTTTATTTATCTCAAAAAATGCATTTTTCGAGCTCTACAACCTCCCAAATTTTCATCCCGATTCATAATTTGGTTCTCGAGTTAGAGCCGTTTGATTAACCTACCATAAACAAAAATCCCTAAAAAGGTAAAAGCCCACCTGGTGACCTTCGCCAACATTTTTCATTTCTGATTTTATTCGAAATTTCTTGCTACATTCATAGTACAGACCATGAGTGAGCATCTGAAACAAATTCGACATCGATCGGCAATCCGGATCAATTTTTAGAACGATTTACTTTTGCCTTTCTTACTAAAGAAAGGTATAGGTTTTACTTTAAGCCAGGACGTCATTTCCAGCTTCGTAAATATGTCGATTCAGCATGAATTTTAATCCGAAAAATCGCTAAAATCACACTGCATCGATTTTCGACGCTCTATCGATTCACCTTGACAGAACTCGTCTATCTCGAACCCTCGAATTTTGAGAAAATAAATTTCCTGGAGGTCGAGTGATGTTCGTATGTGGTAAAATTTTGCAAAATTTTGTGTCGCGCCGTTCTCAGCTCCCATAAATCCGATTTCGATTCTTCTAAATGCAGATGAAAGCTAGTGTGCTGAACCTGGGCGAGTTGCCGCGCAAATTTCGAAATATCCATCTGTTTTCGGATGTGGCCAGACTTTTCCAGAAAATACACAGTTCTCAAATGAAAATAAGGTCAAAATTTGTCATTTTCATTTCTTTTATTTATCTCAAAAAATGCATTTTTCGAGCTCTACAACCTCCCAAATTTTCATCCCGATTCATAATTTGGTTCTCGAGTTAGAGCCGTTTGATTAACCTACCATAAACAAAAATCCCTAAAAAGGTAAAAGCCCACCTGGTGACCTTCGCCAACATTTTTCATTTCTGATTTTATTCGAAATTTCTTGCTACATTCATAGTACAGACCATGAGTGAGCATCTGAAACAAATTCGACATCGATCGGCAATCCGGATCAATTTTTAGAACGATTTACTTTTGCCTTTCTTACTAAAGAAAGGTATAGGTTTTACTTTAAGCCAGGACGTCATTTCCAGCTTCGTAAATATGTCGATTCAGCATGAATTTTAATCCGAAAAATCGCTAAAAAATCACACTGCATCGATTTTCGACGCTCTATCGATTCACCTTGACAGAACTCGTCTATCTCGAACCCTCGAATTTTGAGAAAATAAATTTCCTGGAGGTCGAGTGATGTTCGTATGTGGTAAAATTTTGCAAAATTTTGTGTCGCGCCGTTCTCAGCTCCCATAAATCCGATTTCGATTCTTCTAAATGCAGATGAAAGCTAGTGTGCTGAACCTGGGCGAGTTGCCGCGCAAATTTCGAAATATCCATCTGTTTTCGGATGTGGCCAGACTTTTCCAGAAAATACACAGTTCTCAAATGAAAATAAGGTCAAAATTTGTCATTTTCATTTCTTTTATTTATCTCAAAAAATGCATTTTTCGAGCTCTACAACCTCCCAAATTTTCATCCCGATTCATAATTTGGTTCTCGAGTTAGAGCCGTTTGATTAACCTACCATAAACAAAAAAATCCCTAAAAAAAGGTAAAAGCCCACCTGGTGACCTTCGCCAACATTTTTCATTTCTGATTTTATTCGAAATTTCTTGCTACATTCATAGTACAGACCATGAGTGAGCATCTGAAACAAATTCGACATCGATCGGCAATCCGGATCAATTTTTAGAACGATTTACTTTTTGCCTTTCTTACTAAAGAAAGGTATAGGTTTTACTTTAAGCCAGGACGTCATTTCCAGCTTCGTAAATATGTCGATTCAGCATGAATTTTAATCCGAAAAATCGCTAAAAAATCACACTGCATCGATTTTCGACGCTCTATCGATTCACCTTGACAGAACTCGTCTATCTCGAACCCTCGAATTTTGAGAAAATAAATTTCCTGGAGGTCGAGTGATGTTCGTATGTGGTAAAATTTTGCAAAATTTTGTGTCGCGCCGTTCTCAGCTCCCATAAATCCGATTTCGATTCTTCTAAATGCAGATGAAAGCTAGTGTGCTGAACCTGGGCGAGTTGCCGCGCAAATTTCGAAATATCCATCTGTTTTCGGATGTGGCCAGACTTTTCCAGAAAATACACAGTTCTCAAATGAAAATAAGGTCAAAATTTGTCATTTTCATTTCTTTTATTTATCTCAAAAATGCATTTTTCGAGCTCTACAACCTCCCAAATTTTCATCCAGATTCATAATTTGGTTCTCGAGTTAGAGCCGTTTGATTAACCTACCATAAACAAAAAATCCCTAAAAAAAGGTAAAAGCCCACCTGGTGACCTTCGCCAACATTTTTCATTTCTGATTTTATTCGAAATTTCTTGCTACATTCATAGTACAGACCATGAGTGAGCATCTGAAACAAATTCGACATCGATCGGCAATCCGGATCAATTTTTAGAACGATTTACTTTTTGCCTTTCTTACTAAAGAAAGGTATAGGTTTTACTTTAAGCCAGGACGTCATTTCCAGCTTCGTAAATATGTCGATTCAGCATGAATTTTAATCCGAAAAATCGCTAAAAAATCACACTGCATCGATTTTCGACGCTCTATCGATTCACCTTGACAGAACTCGTCTATCTCGAACCCTCGAATTTTGAGAAAATAAATTTCCTGGAGGTCGAGTGATGTTCGTATGTGGTAAAATTTTGCAAAATTTTGTGTCGCGCCGTTCTCAGCTCCCATAAATCCGATTTCGATTCTTCTAAATGCAGATGAAAGCTAGTGTGCTGAACCTGGGCGAGTTGCCGCGCAAATTTCGAAATATCCATCTGTTTTCGGATGTGGCCAGACTTTTCCAGAAAATACACAGTTCTCAAATGAAAATAAGGTCAAAATTTGTCATTTTCATTTCTTTTATTTATCTCAAAAAATGCATTTTTCGAGCTCTACAACCTCCCAAATTTTCATCCCGATTCATAATTTGGTTCTCGAGTTAGAGCCGTTTGATTAACCTACCATAAACAAAAATCCCTAAAAAGGTAAAAGCCCACCTGGTGACCTTCGCCAACATTTTTCATTTCTGATTTTATTCGAAATTTCTTGCTACATTCATAGTACAGACCATGAGTGAGCATCTGAAACAAATTCGACATCGATCGGCAATCCGGATCAATTTTTAGAACGATTTACTTTTTGCCTTTCTTACTAAAGAAAGGTATAGGTTTTACTTTAAGCCAGGACGTCATTTCCAGCTTCGTAAATATGTCGATTCAGCATGAATTTTAATCCGAAAAATCGCTAAAAAATCACACTGCATCGATTTTCGACGCTCTATCGATTCACCTTGACAGAACTCGTCTATCTCGAACCCTCGAATTTTGAGAAAATAAATTTCCTGGAGGTCGAGTGATGTTCGTATGTGGTAAAATTTTGCAAAATTTTGTGTCGCGCCGTTCTCAGCTCCCATAAATCCGATTTCGATTCTTCTAAATGCAGATGAAAGCTAGTGTGCTGAACCTGGGCGAGTTGCCGCGCAAATTTCGAAATATCCATCTGTTTTCGGATGTGGCCAGACTTTTCCAGAAAATACACAGTTCTCAAATGAAAATAAGGTCAAAATTTGTCATTTTCATTTCTTTTATTTATCTCAAAAAATGCATTTTTCGAGCTCTACAACCTCCCAAATTTTCATCCCGATTCATAATTTGGTTCTCGAGTTAGAGCCGTTTGATTAACCTACCATAAACAAAAAAATCCCTAAAAAAAGGTAAAAGCCCACCTGGTGACCTTCGCCAACATTTTTCATTTCTGATTTTATTCGAAATTTCTTGCTACATTCATAGTACAGACCATGAGTGAGCATCTGAAACAAATTCGACATCGATCGGCAATCCGGATCAATTTTTAGAACGATTTACTTTTGCCTTTCTTACTAAAGAAAGGTATAGGTTTTACTTTAAGCCAGGACGTCATTTCCAGCTTCGTAAATATGTCGATTCAGCATGAATTTTAATCCGAAAAATCGCTAAAAAATCACACTGCATCGATTTTCGACGCTCTATCGATTCACCTTGACAGAACTCGTCTATCTCGAACCCTCGAATTTTGAGAAAATAAATTTCCTGGAGGTCGAGTGATGTTCGTATGTGGTAAAATTTTGCAAAATTTTGTGTCGCGCCGTTCTCAGCTCCCATAAATCCGATTTCGATTCTTCTAAATGCAGATGAAAGCTAGTGTGCTGAACCTGGGCGAGTTGCCGCGCAAATTTCGAAATATCCATCTGTTTTCGGATGTGGCCAGACTTTTCCAGAAAATACACAGTTCTCAAATGAAAATAAGGTCAAAATTTGTCATTTTCATTTCTTTTATTTATCTCAAAAAATGCATTTTTCGAGCTCTACAACCTCCCAAATTTTCATCCCGATTCATAATTTGGTTCTCGAGTTAGAGCCGTTTGATTAACCTACCATAAACAAAAAATCCCTAAAAAAAGGTAAAAGCCCACCTGGTGACCTTCGCCAACATTTTTCATTTCTGATTTTATTCGAAATTTCTTGCTACATTCATAGTACAGACCATGAGTGAGCATCTGAAACAAATTCGACATCGATCGGCAATCCGGATCAATTTTTAGAACGATTTACTTTTTGCCTTTCTTACTAAAGAAAGGTATAGGTTTTACTTTAAGCCAGGACGTCATTTCCAGCTTCGTAAATATGTCGATTCAGCATGAATTTTAATCCGAAAAATCGCTAAAAAATCACACTGCATCGATTTTCGACGCTCTATCGATTCACCTTGACAGAACTCGTCTATCTCGAACCCTCGAATTTTGAGAAAATAAATTTCCTGGAGGTCGAGTGATGTTCGTATGTGGTAAAATTTTGCAAAATTTTGTGTCGCGCCGTTCTCAGCTCCCATAAATCCGATTTCGATTCTTCTAAATGCAGATGAAAGCTAGTGTGCTGAACCTGGGCGAGTTGCCGCGCAAATTTCGAAATATCCATCTGTTTTCGGATGTGGCCAGACTTTTCCAGAAAATACACAGTTCTCAAATGAAAATAAGGTCAAAATTTGTCATTTTCATTTCTTTTATTTATCTCAAAAAATGCATTTTTCGAGCTCTACAACCTCCCAAATTTTCATCCCGATTCATAATTTGGTTCTCGAGTTAGAGCCGTTTGATTAACCTACCATAAACAAAAAATCCTAAAAAGGTAAAAGCCCACCTGGTGACCTTCGCCAACATTTTTCATTTCTGATTTTATTCGAAATTTCTTGCTACATTCATAGTACAGACCATGAGTGAGCATCTGAAACAAATTCGACATCGATCGGCAATCCGGATCAATTTTTAGAACGATTTACTTTTTTGCCTTTCTTACTAAAGAAAGGTATAGGTTTTACTTAAGCCAGGACGTCATTTCCAGCTTCGTAAATATGTCGATTCAGCATGAATTTTAATCCGAAAATCGCTAAAAATCACACTGCATCGATTTTCGACGCTCTATCGATTCACCTTGACAGAACTCGTCTATCTCGAACCCTCGAATTTTGAGAAAATAAATTTCCTGGAGGTCGAGTGATGTTCGTATGTGGTAAAATTTTGCAAAATTTTGTGTCGCGCCGTTCTCAGCTCCCATAAATCCGATTTCGATTCTTCTAAATGCAGATGAAAGCTAGTGTGCTGAACTGGGCGAGTTGCCGCGCAAATTTCGAAATATCCATCTGTTTTCGGATGTGGCCAGACTTTTCCAGAAAATACACAGTTCTCAAATGAAAATAAGGTCAAAATTTGTCATTTTCATTTCTTTTATTTATCTCAAAATGCATTTTTCGAGCTCTACAACCTCCCAAATTTTCATCCCGATTCATAATTTGGTTCTCGAGTTAGAGCCGTTTGATTAACCTACCATAAACAAAAATCCCTAAAAAGGTAAAAGCCCACCTGGTGACCTTCGCCAACATTTTTCATTTCTGATTTTATTCGAAATTTCTTGCTACATTCATAGTACAGACCATGAGTGAGCATCTGAAACAAATTCGACATCGATCGGCAATCCGGATCAATTTTTAGAACGATTTACTTTTGCCTTTCTTACTAAAGAAAGGTATAGGTTTTACTTTAAGCCAGGACGTCATTTCCAGCTTCGTAAATATGTCGATTCAGCATGAATTTTAATCCGAAAAATCGCTAAAAATCACACTGCATCGATTTTCGACGCTCTATCGATTCACCTTGACAGAACTCGTCTATCTCGAACCTCGAATTTTGAGAAAATAAATTTCCTGGAGGTCGAGTGATGTTCGTATGTGGTAAAATTTTGCAAAATTTTGTGTCGCGCCGTTCTCAGCTCCCATAAATCCGATTTCGATTCTTCTAAATGCAGATGAAAGCTAGTGTGCTGAACCTGGGCGAGTTGCCGCGCAAATTTCGAAATATCCATCTGTTTTCGGATGTGGCCAGACTTTTCCAGAAAATACAGTTCTCAAATGAAAATAAGGTCAAAATTTGTCATTTTCATTTCTTTTATTTATCTCAAAAATGCATTTTTCGAGCTCTACAACCTCCCAAATTTTCATCCCGATTCATAATTTGGTTCTCGAGTTAGAGCCGTTTGATTAACCTACCATAAACAAAAAATCCCTAAAAAGGTAAAAGCCCACCTGGTGACCTTCGCCAACATTTTTCATTTCTGATTTTATTCGAAATTTCTTGCTACATTCATAGTACAGACCATGAGTGAGCATCTGAAACAAATTCGACATCGATCGGCAATCCGGATCAATTTTTAGAACGATTTACTTTTTGCCTTTCTTACTAAAGAAAGGTATAGGTTTTACTTTAAGCCAGGACGTCATTTCCAGCTTCGTAAATATGTCGATTCAGCATGAATTTTAATCCGAAAAATCGCTAAAATCACACTGCATCGATTTTCGACGCTCTATCGATTCACCTTGACAGAACTCGTCTATCTCGAACCCTCGAATTTTGAGAAAATAAATTTCCTGGAGGTCGAGTGATGTTCGTATGTGGTAAAATTTTGCAAAATTTTGTGTCGCGCCGTTCTCAGCTCCCATAAATCCGATTTCGATTCTTCTAAATGCAGATGAAAGCTAGTGTGCTGAACCTGGGCGAGTTGCCGCGCAAATTTCGAAATATCCATCTGTTTTCGGATGTGGCCAGACTTTTCCAGAAAATACACAGTTCTCAAATGAAAATAAGGTCAAAATTTGTCATTTTCATTTCTTTTATTTATCTCAAAAAATGCATTTTTCGAGCTCTACAACCTCCCAAATTTTCATCCCGATTCATAATTTGGTTCTCGAGTTAGAGCCGTTTGATTAACCTACCATAAACAAAAAATCCCTAAAAAGGTAAAAGCCCACCTGGTGACCTTCGCCAACATTTTTCATTTCTGATTTTATTCGAAATTTCTTGCTACATTCATAGTACAGACCATGAGTGAGCATCTGAAACAAATTCGACATCGATCGGCAATCCGGATCAATTTTTAGAACGATTTACTTTTGCCTTTCTTACTAAAGAAAGGTATAGGTTTTACTTTAAGCCAGGACGTCATTTCCAGCTTCGTAAATATGTCGATTCAGCATGAATTTTAATCCGAAAAATCGCTAAAAATCACACTGCATCGATTTTCGACGCTCTATCGATTCACCTTGACAGAACTCGTCTATCTCGAACCTCGAATTTTGAGAAAATAAATTTCCTGGAGGTCGAGTGATGTTCGTATGTGGTAAAATTTTGCAAAATTTTGTGTCGCGCCGTTCTCAGCTCCCATAAATCCGATTTCGATTCTTCTAAATGCAGATGAAAGCTAGTGTGCTGAACCTGGGCGAGTTGCCGCGCAAATTTCGAAATATCCATCTGTTTTCGGATGTGGCCAGACTTTTCCAGAAAATACACAGTTCTCAAATGAAAATAAGGTCAAAATTTGTCATTTTCATTTCTTTTATTTATCTCAAAAAATGCATTTTTCGAGCTCTACAACCTCCCAAATTTTCATCCCGATTCATAATTTGGTTCTCGAGTTAGAGCCGTTTGATTAACCTACCATAAACAAAAAATCCTAAAAAGGTAAAGCCCACCTGGTGACCTTCGCCAACATTTTTCATTTCTGATTTTATTCGAAATTTCTTGCTACATTCATAGTACAGACCATGAGTGAGCATCTGAAACAAATTCGACATCGATCGGCAATCCGGATCAATTTTTAGAACGATTTACTTTTGCCTTTCTTACTAAAGAAAGGTATAGGTTTTACTTTAAGCCAGGACGTCATTTCCAGCTTCGTAAATATGTCGATTCAGCATGAATTTTAATCCGAAAATCGCTAAAAATCACACTGCATCGATTTTCGACGCTCTATCGATTCACCTTGACAGAACTCGTCTATCTCGAACCCTCGAATTTTGAGAAAATAAATTTCCTGGAGGTCGAGTGATGTTCGTATGTGGTAAAATTTTGCAAAATTTTGTGTCGCGCCGTTCTCAGCTCCCATAAATCCGATTTCGATTCTTCTAAATGCAGATGAAAGCTAGTGTGCTGAACCTGGGCGAGTTGCCGCGCAAATTTCGAAATATCCATCTGTTTTCGGATGTGGCCAGACTTTTCCAGAAAATACACAGTTCTCAAATGAAAATAAGGTCAAAATTTGTCATTTTCATTTCTTTTATTTATCTCAAAAATGCATTTTTCGAGCTCTACAACCTCCCAAATTTTCATCCTGATTCATAATTTGGTTCTCGAGTTAGAGCCGTTTGATTAACTTACCATAAACAAAAAATCCCTAAAAAGGTAAAAGCCCACCTGGTGACCTTCGCCAACATTTTTCATTTCTGATTTTATTCGAAATTTCTTGCTACATTCATAGTACAGACCATGAGTGAGCATCTGAAACAAATTCGACATCGATCGGCAATCCGGATCAATTTTTAGAACGATTTACTTTTTGCCTTTCTTACTAAAGAAAGGTATAGGTTTTACTTTAAGCCAGGACGTCATTTCCAGCTTCGTAAATATGTCGATTCAGCATGAATTTTAATCCGAAAATCGCTAAAAATCACACTGCATCGATTTTCGACGCTCTATCGATTCACCTTGACAGAACTCGTCTATCTCGAACCCTCGAATTTTGAGAAAATAAATTTCCTGGAGGTCGAGTGATGTTCGTATGTGGTAAAATTTTGCAAAATTTTGTGTCGCGCCGTTCTCAGCTCCCATAAATCCGATTTCGATTCTTCTAAATGCAGATGAAAGCTAGTGTGCTGAACCTGGGCGAGTTGCCGCGCAAATTTCGAAATATCCATCTGTTTTCGGATGTGGCCAGACTTTTCCAGAAAATACACAGTTCTCAAATGAAAATAAGGTCAAAATTTGTCATTTTCATTTCTTTATTTATCTCAAAATGCATTTTTCGAGCTCTACAACCTCCCAAATTTTCATCCTGATTCATAATTTGGTTCTCGAGTTAGAGCCGTTTGATTAACCTACCATAAACAAAAAATCCCTAAAAAGGTAAAAGCCCACCTGGTGACCTTCGCCAACATTTTTCATTTCTGATTTTATTCGAAATTTCTTGCTACATTCATAGTACAGACCATGAGTGAGCATCTGAAACAAATTCGACATCGATCGGCAATCCGGATCAATTTTTAGAACGATTTACTTTTGCCTTTCTTACTAAAGAAAGGTATAGGTTTTACTTTAAGCCAGACGTCATTTCCAGCTTCGTAAATATGTCGATTCAGCATGAATTTTAATCCGAAAAATCGCTAAAAATCACACTGCATCGATTTTCGACGCTCTATCGATTCACCTTGACAGAACTCGTCTATCTCGAACCTCGAATTTTGAGAAAATAAATTTCCTGGAGGTCGAGTGATGTTCGTATGTGGTAAAATTTTGCAAAATTTTGTGTCGCGCCGTTCTCAGCTCCCATAAATCCGATTTCGATTCTTCTAAATGCAGATGAAAGCTAGTGTGCTGAACCTGGGCGAGTTGCCGCGCAAATTTCGAAATATCCATCTGTTTTCGGATGTGGCCAGACTTTTCAGAAAATACACAGTTGCTCAAATGAAAATAAGGTCAAAATTTGTCATTTTCATTTCTTTTATTTATCTCAAAAATGCATTTTTCGAGTCTACAACCTCCCAAATTTTCATCCCGATTCATAATTTGGTTCTCGAGTTAGAGCCGTTTGATTAACCTACCATAAACAAAAAATCCCTAAAAAAGGTAAAAGCCCACCTGGTGACCTTCGCCAACATTTTCATTTCTGATTTATTCGAAATTTCTTGCTACATTCATAGTACAGACCATGAGTGAGCATCTGAAATAAATTCGACATCGATCGGCAATCCGGATCAATTTTTAGAACGATTTACTTTTGCCTTTCTTACTAAAGAAAGGTATAGGTTTTACTTAAGCCAGGACGTCATTTCCAGCTTCGTAAATATGTCGATTCAGCATGAATTTTAATCCGAAAAATCGCTAAAATCACACTGCATCGATTTTCGACGCTCTATCGATTCACCTTGACAGAACTGTCTATCTCGAACCCTCGAATTTTGAGAAAATAAATTTCCTGGAGGTCGAGTGATGTTCGTATGTGGTAAAATTTTGCAAAATTTTGTGTCGCGCCGTTCTCAGCTCCCATAAATCCGATTTCGATTCTTCTAAATGCAGATGAAAGCTAGTGTGCTGAACCTGGGCGAGTTGCCGCGCAAATTTCGAAATATCCATCTGTTTTCGGATGTGGCCAGACTTTTCCAGAAAATACACAGTTCTCAAATGAAAATAAGGTCAAAATTTGTCATTTTCATTTCTTTTATTTATCTCAAAAAATGCATTTTTCGAGCTCTACAACCTCCCAAATTTTCATCCCGATTCATAATTTGGTTCTCGAGTTAGAGCCGTTTGATTAACCTACCATAAACAAAAAATCTCTTAAAAGGTAAAAGCCCACCTGGTGACCTTCGCCAACATTTTCATTTCTGATTTTATTCGAAATTTCTTGCTACATTCATAGTACAGACCATGAGTGAGCATCTGAAATAAATTCGACATCGATCGGCAATCCGGATCAATTTTTAGAACGATTTACTTTTTGCCTTTCTTAATAAAGAAAGGTATAGGTTTTACTTAAGCCAGACGTCATTTCCAGCTTCGTAAATATGTCGATTCAGCATGAATTTTAATCGGAAAAATCGCTAAAAATCACACTGCATCGATTTTCGACGCCTATCG